>NC_060892.1:14521489-14633989 GCF_014805685.1 Silurus meridionalis
GACTGGATTATTACTGCCATAATCAATGCTTCAGATGGCTACAATTTAGCTTTGCATTTCCTAAATATCCGGTGCAAAAGGGGGGAAATGATCAATTAAGAAAACAACTAAGGACTAAATTAGTGTAATCACTGAAATTTTCCAAAAAATTATTTTTTCATTTAAACAAATTTAAACTTTAAATGCTTGGCAAGGTCACAAGGATGTAAAAATGTAACAGTAGAGTGTACTGCAATGTATAATAGCCAAAAAAGAGCATTTTCACATACACAATGCAAAGAGAACTTAAAGGATTAGACAAGAAAATAACTTGGTAGTCAGACTAATCAGGTGACATGGTCTCATGAGCCCAAATGTATCCAATTCCAAAGTGATGATGGGCAAGAAAGGAGGCGCATATAAGGTGCAGCAATCAAGCATAGTCCGTACTGCACAATCTATTGGAGGCGGTGTAATGATCTAGGGTTGCTTTAAATGGTCATGGCCCAACTCAGCCACATTATGTGGCAATAAAATGAAATCAGCCGCGAACCTGAATGTACTGAACGACCAGGCTATTCCATCATTATTTCTTTGCCAACACATATTTCAGGAAGACTTATCGAAGTGCTTCACGAAACATAATGAATTATTTGAACACATAAATAGACCACCACTGTGTCCTGACCTTAACCTAAGCGACAGTCTTGTAGGATGTGCTCAAGAAGACTTTATGAAATGGTTCAACTCTTCAATCCTCAATACAAGATCTCAGCCAATCACAAAATGCAAGTCTGGATGGAAATAAATGTGATGATGCGTAAGGATGTCAAAACAATGACAAGCGAGTGGGACTTTTTTTTTTTTTTTAAGCCAGGCAGTGTACTTACATGTTATTACATGTGTTATTATGAAATGTGAATAAGTAAGGGATTAAAACACTGAGTTCTGTCGAAAAAAACAAAACAATTCACACCATGATGGCGGAAAAGTACTACAGTTTCTTTTACCGCTGACATTTTCTTAGAACTGCATGTGAAGTACAGTAAAGGCTTAAAGTATTTTTTGATTTTCAGCCTCAGCAATTTGCTGTTAGAAATGATTAAGAACGACACAAGTTACATTTCATTTTCACAACCTTTCAAGTCAAGGTTGTAAGACAAAGCAAATAATTCTTGTCATGCGAGTGCAAAATCAAAAGTCTGAAGATTCGGAAACTTATCAAGCTTTACCACTGAACAGTCATTCCAGTGGTAATTATGAATTTATTTATACATTTTCAGGAAACCTACTATTTAAAAAATTCTAAACAAGTCTAAGTGTATAAAAGACTTAGTCTTCTACCACAGCTCCTGTCTAGCAATGAGCTCATTTACAAAATTAGATAAACACAACGTTGTTTCATATTGAATTTTGATTATTGTTTAAAAAAATAAAAATAAATAAAACTTCACCAGGTCGTCCTCCTTGTAGTGCATCTTTGAGGTGTGGCGCCTCATGCTGTAGACAGTGAGGAGGAGGTACAGGAACGCAAAAGACGTGTGCAACCACAGCAGGTTGTTCCTGTAAGACAGCAACAACATCAAATCTATCAGCATTCAAGTCAATCAACTCAATTGTCTCTCATGTAAAAGTATGAATGCTCACCCTGATTTCAGGTTTGCGATTGTTGTGCGGCCAAAGCTGTACGCGTTGTTTTCTAAAAAAAAAAAAAAAAAAAAAAAAGAAAGAAAGAAGAGTCAGGTTTCATTAATTGAACAGAGAACAATCTAGATTCCTTTTTTATTAGACTTAATTAGTAATAAGTGAGCTGCGGTAGATTTGTAGCATAAAACGTGTGTAAAACAGAAAACAGAAGATGAACTGATAAAAATAGAGAGAAAATTATTTAGAGACTGAGAAAAAGGGTTTGTAGAAATAGAAGCCTATTTTTATTGATGTGTTATGAATGTGTAAAGAGGACTTAATTCTAAAATTATACACATTATACATAAACCTGACCATAAACTTATATCAACTCAAACGAGGAGCAGAATTAATCCTTCTGGAGAAGGGAAAAAATAATAATAATAAATAAAAAAAAAAAAAAAATAGAGCCTCATAGAATGTGTTATAGTTTTACAGGTAATAATAGTCATTTTATTGTTTCTTTTTTTATGGAATCTGTTATCACTGTGGGTGTTTATTAGCAATTTTTTTTACCCTCTATTGGTATCATATTTTGCATATTGCTTGTAAAACCAATAGAACACCTCTGGTAACATGTAGATCACATATTGGTATCTACTAGATACAAACATGGACTATTATAACATCATTCAAAAAAAGCATCCAGATCCCAAGAAAATCCTACAATGGTTTCTTTGGTTTGATAAAAATGATTTAATAATGTGCACAGACAGACTGTTCACTGGAAACAATTTGGTAAAACATTTTAACAGCTGATGGTTTGCTATTGTGTTTGTAGTGGAAACAACAATAATTTATGTGATATTTCCTGACTTTGATTTAGTCCATTTAAATATTAAAAATCTTTAGTAACTGTCTTCTTAGAAAAATAAAATCATTCTGTCCTGGATCAAGTGCTATTTTATAAGTTGCTTATTAATGAGTGAAAGCCATATATGTAATTAATTACATTTTATTTAATTAAAGCTGTGATTAATTTAATTGCAACTAGGGCTACTTGTGATTAAAATGTATATGAGGCAAAATGCCATGCTTATTTATATAGCAGTGTGTTAGAATGCATTATTATCATATTTTTATTTTATTTATTTTTTTCTTTAGTCCACATTTTCTACTTTTTGTCTCAAGTTTTGTCTCAACCACAGGCAAGGAAAAATGTGTATTACTTCTTATTTGTGCCAGCTGCACAATGAAATGATGAAATGTATATACACTTTGTGTATTTATTTTTATTTTTATTTATGCTTGTGTTTTTAGGGTATTTGATGTTCTTGATTTGTATTCCATGGTGAAGCCAAAGGCAAATTTCCACTCTGTGGACAAGAAAAGAAACTAACTGAAATGCAAGTGATCATGTTTGAAGCTAGTGGTCTATACATGATTGGATAACTTCATTATCCGGCATGATGAAATCCGGCAACCTCAGAGGCGTGAAATACACATGCGATTTTCATGATTTGATTGGGGAGCTCAGCAGTATCAGTTCAAGCACTGTCGAAGTCTGATTACAGGAAATTTCTCCTGTGTAAACACTGACCAGAGTCCAGAGAGTAAGCAATAGATGAGGTGGTGCGCTTTAGAAAGTCCAATAACAGTCCAGTACTACAATCATACACCAATGATGTGTCCAACACTCACGATTATGATTATTTCAAATGCAAATATCTTAGGCATTAAGTATATAAAAAAAACTATGACTACTGTAAGGTGTAAAAACAGGAGCTCGAAGTCTCAAATGTTGGGCATGTGCAAAACTTGCATTGCTTTAACAAAAAAGCAATCTTCTTTATAAATGAGTAATTAATGAGTTAGAGAAGCTCTCATTAAATATATACACCGTAATTTCCGGACTATAAAGCACACCCTTGTATAAGCTGAATTTTACAAATATTTAAATTTTTAACATAAATAAGCCGCACCTTGTGTATAAGCCGCTGAAACTAATGAACTTTACCCAGGCTTTACCGAAAGAGAGTGTCTGTTACACGGTGTAAAGGGTGAAATATGTTGTGGCTTTAAGAGCAGAGCGGCATTTTGGGAATAGCCTGCACTGCATTCTTCCGCTATTACTGCGCGTGTGTGTGTGTGGAGACTGAGGATTATGTCCTTATTATTTTCTGATGCTCATTTCTAAGTTTCTTTGACTAACCCATAACGATGTTGCCAAGAAAAATAAAAAAGCACGAGTTTTGGAAACCTGTCTGTGCTTATAAGATTTCATTTGCAACTGGAGTTAGTGATCTCTCCCTTCACCCAGACTCAAAGCGCTACAACGGCTTGTATCTAAACAGTAGCCTACCAAGAAAGTCATTGTTCACTGTCTTCCTCCTTCCTTTCACAACTATTTCTCTCTGGAGTTTATCTTTTGGCATCGTCGTGCGTATAAAAATCAACACCGGTGGAAAATTTTGTCCCGATGCCGTGCAGCTCAGAACACAGGTGAGGTGCGTTTTTTCGTTTCCGTTCGGAAATTTCATTGGTCTAATGTTATGGGGTTCGTTTTTTTGCCTTGAAGTTTGTGAAACTGGGAAAAACTCAGGAAAAATCCATAAATTAGCCGCTTCGTTGTTTAAGCCGCGGGGTTCAAAACGTGGGGAAAAAGTAGCAGCTTATAGTCCGAAAAATACAGTACTCTATATAGGTCTGATATTCAAAAAGGAAAAAAAATTCAAAGACTTGTTTGATGTTCCAAAAACACTTAGGAATGCGATTTTCCTGTAATCATCAGCTCTCTCTACTCCATTCCCATCCTACCACCTACTTCTGTTAAATTTATCCCTTGATTCTGACATTCCTTCGACCTGGCTCCCAATTAGCCCACTCGCCCACAAGTACAATCCCATTACTGTTGAGGTTAAGCTTCAGCGCATGATAATCTACAGCTGCACTGAAGGACAGGACACGATTTAACGAGGACATCAACAGGGCAAGAATAAGTGCAAACTCTAGCTTGTTAGCAGTTTGCAGCTGAGGTACACATTTAATCACTTTGGAGACATTTGTGAAGTATCGCTCTGAAATGGAAACAGAATCCGACTCCTTAATAATATTTAACCAACTTTAGAGACACCTGATCACCCATAATTCTCTGGAAGATTCAAGAATATGCTATAGCACATTCCTGCATCACATCGAGCAGCAGCAAAAACCGGACAAAAAATATGTACAAGCTTTTCCAAAAAAAAAAAGAAAAAAAACCCCACTGTCTTCTCTCCCCACCTCTCACATAAAGCATATTTACCCCAATAATAAAAAAAAATTACAGGAGCACATTTTTGTGACAACAGTACCACAGAGTGTGTAAAATAACCACGAGTGGTCAGATTTCCTTTAGAAATAAAGTTCTATTACTAAAAATAAATAAAAATTGGTCTAAATAACCAAATAGACGTTTGGGCTTTGGAGACAACAAATAGAGAAAAAGACAGAGAAAAGACAGACCTGGAACAAATGATATGAAAATGGGTAACTCTTCGTAAGTACGTAGCTAAAATAAAATACTAGGTGATCAAATATCTATATGAGCTTAATCATATGTCTAATAATTGATATTCACTCTACGATCATGTTCACTCAATGTTTAGGTTGGATTGTATTGATTTCTGACCTTTTTTTGGTTGGGGGATGGGGAGTGCTTCATTATCAAAGAGTATGACAAACAATATAAAAGATTCACTTGTGTTTATTCTGCACTGTTGTCTTTTTTCTGAGTGCGTGTCCACTCGGCAGCGCTCTACTCACCCAGCAGGTCTCCAGAGAAGTTAACGGGCAGAACGATGCCCACTGACAGCACGCCCACCACCACCAGTAGCCCGATGATGTGCCTCTGGAAGGAAAGGTAGTGTACTGCATCCTCACCACACTTTTCACGGATCTCCTCATCCCTACACACACACACACACACACACACACACACACACACAAAATTTCACCCTCAGACTAAAAGGAATAATAATTTGTCATTTATAGCAGTGTTTTATAATTCATGTGTCTTTAAAAGGTAGCACAATGTCCAAATATTAATAGTGAAAATAATCTGAACAAAATCCCTCTTTCAAACAGTGATACTAATATTCCCCAATAATATTTAGATCTTCCGATCAAGTGACAGTCTGCCTCTTGTGGGTGTGGCCTTTCCAAATTATAACTGGAATAACATGCCTGTATGAAGACACTTTATTAAATATCTAGAATTGTTTTTAAGTCATTTAACAGTGGAATAAAATTTATGGAAAGTTTTAACATTCACATCTTCCAGTCTTTTAATTATTGTATTAAAAAAAAAAAAAAAAACCCTTCTCCTCCTGGAAATATATAATCGATTTTTTTTTATTCTCTTTTTCCTCTTTTTCTTTTCATTTAATTGGGGGAACACAAAAGTCTTACAAAAACAATGAAATGTAATAATATTCTTTTGATTTGTTTTCCAAAGACTATGGCTTGAGATATAAGTATAAAATGTTAATGTTAAAATAAATAAATAAAAAAAATAAAATAAAATAAATATAAAAATAAAGTTAGTTCAGTTAAACCTGAACGCATTATCAAAGAACTATGCATTAAAATGGTGAATAATATAGACAGACAGCTAAATGAAAAAAAAAAAAAAAAACAAGCAGTCACCAAGCTAGCTTGGCCACTAACAGCACGCTCAGCATAATAAAAAAAAAAAACACTTACTTTATTCGAAAAATGGCGGTCAGCCAGGAGCAGAAACCCTGCAGGGAGAGCGGAGACAAATGTGAGTCACGAGCATAGGCAGAGAAAACAAATGGTGTGCGTCAACATACATAAAGATAATTCACACGAAGACAATAATCATGCAAAACAAAAGTCTTTAGTAAGCACCTAGCTGATATTTGTGCATGTATAAAGGTAAGAACCGAGGCCTGATTAACTAGTGAAGAGTGACACAGCTATGTGACGTAGCTGCATGACCTGAAGCAACCACATGAAGCCTGGCTGCGGGGATCAGGATTACTGGAAGAACGCCAGTCACGCAGTAGAAAACAAACGTCACTGTGCTCACTACTGAACCTCCACATCCACAATCTGTGCCACAATTACTCAGCATTTTCGTCTGACAGTTTAAGAGACTGAAAGTGTTTCTTTGGTCTTTTTGTTCCATTGAAGAACTCTTTCACTTCCACCCACGGCAGGCTTTTTTTTGTGCCCTAATCAGCAATGCGGAAAAGTGCAAGATCATCAGCAACGTAGTTTATGCACAGAGCTAAAGGAGAAGGAGAAGGCCAGGAGCTGGAGCATATGCTACTTTATAAATTATCTTATAAGCATGCAGCAAGTGTGATCGCTCATCTGTGATAGGATGAATGGATGGCAGCCAGAGAGAAAGACAGAACAGAGTGTGCCTCGTGAGATGTGTTGATTAATTTAACTAAACTGTTTATATATAATTGTTGAAGACCAGAAACATAACTAACACAACTCACAAGACATTTATCAGACATGCCCTGTTAGCAATTTTTGCTTGTGATTTAAAACTCAAAAGAATGTCATGTTAAATATTAGTGGTGTAATAATAGATTTGTTCGTACTGAACCGTTTCAGTACAGGATTTTCAGTATGGTGCACATGTGTACCGAATGCAATTCTTATTCTGAGTGAGAAACATAGTTCAAAGTTCCCTCACAAACATTAAAGTTAGTCTCTGCCTCTCACTCACAAAAAATTTAATATATAAAACTAAAATAGAATAAATTTAATTAATTTAATACACTTTTTTATATTGATTAAATTGACTATAAATCCATTATTGCTAGACTGTTGTAAAAACGTTGGCAGTGACAGGAAGTCACCAATTTTGAACATGAACAGAACATCCGAGTTTTCTCACATGAGCAGTATAAATAGCGTTTCCGATCTGGATGGAGTAGTGCAGTGTAGCTATCTAGTGATATGGACATATACTCAATTTATTCAATATAATAAAATTTTTTATTGCAATAATTTGATTTATTCTACTTACATGTTTTATATATTATATTTTCTATTTAACACAAAAATGCATTTTTTTCATCGTTTTAAAAAATGTAAACTGCTGATGTTTACAAGCAATTTTATGTTTTGCATTACTTTCCCCATCTGTACTGAAATTTAGCAGAAATGGGACCTAAAAACAGAGGAACATACTGAACCGTGTGTTTTGTATAGTCGCACTCCTATTAAATATACAACAACATAATAAGAACACCGGTACTCTTGATCTTTCATGCAATTCCTTAAATCAACCAAACATATTACAGCAGCATAAGGTAAGAAATCTCAGACACAGGGCAAAAATTTCAGTGGTTTGAGTGCAACTGCTGCTTTTCTTACTGCTGTCCTTATACAACTGAAGTTGTGCCAAATGTATTGACTGTGACTTGTACTGTGGGAAAGAAGAACAACACTGACAACATTGAAAATCTGTAAAAAAAACCCTGAATATGATCTTGACTATGATTACATCTCTGTGTCCTGTACATTTTTTATTTATATTTAAATCTGATTAGATAATGAGATTCAGACAGACAGCTCCCTTCCCTGGTACATTCAATATATTTGACCCCAATGTAATACAAATGAATGAACGAACGAATGAATGAATGAAATCCAGTGAACATCACTCTTAAAGACAGAGCTAAGGGAGGATACCCAGAAAAATTCAAAAATAGCTACAGGGTGTCCAATTAGCACTCTTTACAACCACAAGGAAGAAAAAGCATATTAATTTTTCAAAGTGAGGGCAGATGAGCACAGATATATTACACTTTATGTTTACTATATTTTTAGGACTTTGACCATATGCGAATCCAGAGCATATCTTTAATACTGTATCGAATACTATTATTGTGCAATATCAAGGATTTACTTTGTTAGTGTTTGTACTGCTCCTAAATCAATCCTTTATCAAACTGTTGATATAAAAAGCTTGATGTCTTTCTGCACAACCATTTTGGAACGATTTTACATTCAAGTTGAACTGTTTACTGTTAATTGAAATTAAAGTGTCTATATAGATTTCTTTAAGTAACTCAAGAGAACCAGGAATCATTACTTATCAGCCTTTTTCTTTAATTTTGATCGAATATCACATACACTCCAAGACTGCAGCTAGGCTTTCTAATCATGCATTATTTAACAGAGAACAGACCTCAAGTGAACCCCAAACCAACACCCAAGCCAGAGTGGTAAATGGTCAGACAACAGCAACTACTGTACAAGCTTGGGGGGGAAGAGAGGGGAAAAAAAAAAGAAATAAATAAAAACCAAAACCCCACTAATTTCTTACATTGTCTCGCTGTTCGAAATCCACGGAGCTGGAGACAGACGTGAGCCGCTCGTAGCGATCTGGAGTCTCTGAATGCAATGCTGAAGCCACGCTAAAAGAAAATAGGGAGAGAAAAAAGGAAAGGCGGTCAAAAGCAAATTTCAAAGCAAATACACATGATGTTCTTTTTTTAAATGCAAAGGTTAAGTTGAAGTCTTTCAGGAGCACTAAAATTGGACTGAGGAGGCTGAAAGTCCATTCATGCAAATGTAGGTTAAAGTGTGGAAAGATTTGAGTGTTGACACTTATGAGGAATGTGTCAAATGTATTGTATGAAACCGAAATGGCGACCTGGGAAAAACCCTTTACATTACCCAATCTTTAATTTTAATGTTAACGTTAATGACATTCTATTCTTTGTTTCTTCCGATCTTTCAACACACTATAATATATACACATACACAAATTACCCGCACTAGTAGATTTCATTCCTACAGTATGCTACATATTTTATATTTTATATATATATATATTAAATGATGCATACAGACTTCTGAAATTTTTGAAAAACAACATTTTATTTTGGCTAAATTTGGTGATGGGTTTTCCAGGCCACCACACAGAAATATAGCTCCTTACTTAAGTTTTAATGCTTGCATATAGAAATTAGATTTACCTCAGGATTTTGGTTGGAAATTTAAACAACGAAACACAGTAGGCTTTTAACCAACTTACAAGATAAGCAAAGATTTTGCTGTGTACATAAGCATATTAGTTATGAATTATTATGGTTAGTTAAATACACACTGACTTAAAGCAAACTGGCACGTGTTGATTTTTTTTTAAAGCCACAAACTACATCAAGACATCAACATCCTACATACAGGGATCATACCAGACTCCCCGGTGACCATTTCAGGCTGTTTGAAGCAGGTTTGGTGTAAAGAAACACACACACACACACCCCTTCATCGCTGAATTCTTGATTTAAATATAAGTAAAGTGCATTGTTCAATATTTATACTCATTCTGTCAATGCGTCATACCATTATTCATATAATAAGTTTTTTCTTATATCCTTGAGCACATTTAATATACTAGTTAGTGACTTCTTGTCATGTACCAACCACTCCTACTAAGGTTGCAGAATATACCAGTTTGACTAAAACACAGTCGTCAACAGGGTCACCCGGTCCTGGGGGGGTCCTGGCTTTACTTTCTCAGTATATACATTTTATAACGGGTAAGTGAACTTTTATTACTTTTATTATTCATTATTTAATGTGTTTGTATTTTGCATGCTTACGGCATAAAGACACAATGGAAATGTATCTAGCTAGCTAGTGTAAGAACTCTGCTTGAAATTGTACTTTCTGGAAAGTAAGAAAGATGTGTACACAATGTCACATCTAAACAAATAAGTAAACAGAATGGATAGCGACAACAACCTCAAAATTTGAAAAACTTAAATATAATTATATGCAAATATGAACAACTAGTTTAAAGCTGTTTTGTTGTCCTTGTCTCAATGTAAACCCTTATAGGATATATATCCCATGTTTTTTAACAGGTTGCATAATACTAAATTATTGGTCTTTGTTTTTTGTTTTTTTTTGAACATCCAGAGTCTGGCATTTTAAAGATAGTCTAGAATAGTTTTAAGACTTTACTGGATAATTAGAATGCTTTCTAACAGGAAGACGGTTGTAATTTCGCTGAGGAACAACTAAAAAACCTTGTCAAAGAGTGTAGTTGCTTTTAGAAAGCAATACATTTGATTTAGAGTGCCTACTGCTGCCCGAGGACGAGTCAGTCAACCGAAATATTTGTCTAGAGCAGCAGAATGCTTAAAATAAGCCACGAGGATGCATGCTTCATCGACAAGACCTCTTAATGTCCTAATCTGATTTTGCCAGCGATCCTAAAGAGGACAATAGACAACAGATGGTTTTAAATACGTCTCTGTTAGGGTGAGTGAGGTTTCCAAAAAGGTCACATCTACCAAGAATTTCACTATGCAATTCACAGGGAGAGGGGACCCACAAATGAAGAGCATTAAATGTAGCCGTAGAGAGAAAATAAATCGGCTGGGAATACAAGTAACACAAGTTGGGGGGAGGGGGGTACCATAATTTTTGTGAATTGATTTTTACCTTCGCACAGGCTCATAGTTACCCTTTTCCTTTCTTGTACTGCGGTCATTTAGGTTAGACAGGCAGAATAAGATAAGTATGTTAGGAGGCATACACACACCAGCCTACACACATTCCCACACACTTGCTTTTGAGCGAAAAAAAAAAAAAAAAGGTACCAGAAGGTAAAAACTGTGTATGTTTCTGTTTTAATGGGGACAACTGATTCTACCCACACACACACACACACACACACACACACACACACACACACACACACGAAAAATAGTAATGAGAAATCACATTTGCTTATAAGGAAAGCTTACCACCATACCAGTGCCAACACATGCACACACACAAATTGTCATAAATAACAGTTTAGCGGCGGTATGTTAGGAAAAGTCAAAAGGTCAAACACTCGGAGAATGTGCAGCAGACATCAGTGCAACCCTCCCAAACACACAACACACCCTACAGGAGGAAGAAAAGCGTTTGTTAGTTCACCAGTTAGAAAAAGAGGTGCAGCCCAGGAATTTTTTTAAGGAGAGTGAACATGTAAATGACGTACTATTCCCGTTCTTCTATGCCGTTGAATCTCTTCTTCTGTCTTGGGAAGAGGAAAAAAATTTAAGTAAGTGAGAGAGAGAGAGAGAGAGAGAGAGAGAGAGAGAGAGAGAGAGAGAGAGAGAGAGAGAGAGAGAGCGAGAGAGAGAGAGAAAAATTACATACAGTGTTTCTTGTTAAAACTCGGAGAATGAACCATGTATGAGAAGGAAGAATCACATTAACAAGTTTCTAAACACAAGAAACCACTAGAAAAAAGTCCTTTTACACATATGCATTTGTCCTTGTCATAAACCATCAGAATACAAAAAGTTGTTGTCAGCATCATAATGATTGGCCCTTTTAAAATGCACCACCCAATAAAATACTTTATAAGCACATGAAGTGCATGAGGACAGAATGAAGTATGCAATATTACATGGAAATTTCTAGTAGGTATTGCCTAGTCTTGTATTGTCTAACAAATGTGGATAGGATTCTCTTTCTCTCCCCCTCCCTCCCTCCTTCGGTTGCTATACACATGCAACAACAGACCTTTAAACAATTATTTCTGTGTTCTGTGATCTAGTCATTTCAGGTGATTCTATGATTCTATGAAACTCCCCTGGAGCTGACCATTTACTGTACTCCACTATCAAGCCATAAGGAGAATTAAAAGGAAAATTTGCATAAATGTTACAAATATATTATATACAGCAAATCAGGCAACATTACATAAAAAAAAAAAAAAATCCCAAAAACAATTTAAAAAAAAACAACGATGATGATGATGATGATGGTAATAAAAATAATAATAAGCACAAATATTTTGCTAAAATGCAACAGTCACTTAGAGAAAGTTCTTTATCTACCACTCAACAATCATCCTGTACACCCAAATTTCATGACATTTTTAAGCAGAAAAAAATTAAATAAATAAATAATCACCTGCACAGGTTTAAAAATATAGCTGAGGCAAAAACTAAATGAACTCTTGCTGAATGCTACTGATGTATAGATCTGAAAAAAAAAAAAAAAAAAAGAGACAATAGCACTCCAGTGTTACATAGCGATTGCTTTAGGTGGCATCTTGTATGCTGTCAACCCCAACGCTAGATGAAAAGACTTGCAATTACTGGAATGTAACTTCATACGAGAACTACAGTGTTTTCAGGTATTTGAAAATCCAGTAGTGTGCTGCAGACATGTAATGAGTCAGTGTAACATATCATGCAACACTGCACACCGTGCTGTACATCACACAGACTTTATTACTGCAACCATGGACCAAGGCAGCGCAACTAAAAGTTCAATAAAATAGTGCAGAGCACCGCTACAGCTTTGAGATTACAGAAGGTCATACTAATAAATGAATAAGTGAATAAATAACACATGCTAAGGTCATCAAAACCTGAAGTGAAAAACAATTCGATTCATGGCATCTGAGGTAAGATCATCATCAGCAGGCTGCGTTTTACATGAGGCGCAACACACAAACACAGGCAATAAAAGAAAATGACTAAACAAACTAAGAAAACAGGTTTATTATTTCTTAAATGTAGTTATGCAGTATATTTTACATTTATGCTGTTTTGTCAGACACCCTTATCCAAAGCAACTTACATTCTCATTTATACAACTGAGCAGGAATGAGGGTCTTTCGCAAAGGGCCAACAAGCGGCAGATTTGTGATACTGGGATTTGAACTTACAACTCTTCATGCAGAAGGCCCAAAGTTTTAACAACCTAATTAACCTAATATTTCCAGTCTACCGCTGTTCTTATATTTAGAAAGTTCCTAAATGTGTTCTCTATATACAAACATTTGGCTTCAACCTCAAACACTATGGACAAAAGTTTTGGGACACCTGACTTTTCCAGCCATATATGTGTTTCTTCCTCAAACCGTCAAAAAGTTGAAGGCACGCAATTGTATGTTATTGGAAGCCAAAAGTGGCAACATAACATTTTTTACCTGAACTAGGAGAGCCAAACCTGTTCTAGCATGACAATGAAGATATGGTTTACATGAGTTGGTGTGGAATATCTTAAATTGGAATGCGAACTAAACGTTGGGCCTTCTCACCCTACATCAGTACCTTACTAACTACCTTGTGGCTAAATAAGCACAAATCTCCAACATGGGTTATGAATCATGCCTCAACTTGAACAGCAAAGCTTCCAGACTTGTAGCTTAACTCTGTTTGCAAAATATGACTCAACTGACTGCAAATCTTATGACTCAATCATTTTGGACTACATAGGTTATGAATAATAATAATAATCATATGAATATGAATATGAATAATGACTTAATTTAATACAGAGGTTAAGACTTATGACTGAACATAGGATACAAAGGTTATGACCCTTACTGCAGTGCTTGTGTTTCTCTGAGTCTCACTGCAAAGCATGTGATTTGTGACAAGCTCTCTGCGATCTGAATCACACCAAGCTTTTTCAAAGCTTATGACTGGTGCCTAACCATAACACTTATGACTGGAAACTCAGCTTAGTTTCGCACTTCTTAATTACTGACCTATGACTCATAAGGCACCTACACCAAATCAATAATAACTGTTTTACTAGATGGCTATGTCTGCATGTAATGCAATTCATGTCAATATATCTGACCGAGAACTCACCCTTTACTGTAAAACATGAAAGGAAAGCCAGCTTTATTGGTTAATTATAAATTAATGCCATAACATAGTTAAAACAGCTAGATAAGGCTGAGTTACTATGCATGTTAACTGCAACACAATAAAACCTCAGGCACTGGGCCAAGCTTTGGGCCTGAACAGAATGTTCCTGTACACTTGTATAAAGTAGCCCGAAAGCTCTGTGGTTCAGGACATACTCATTTCCAGCAGCATCACTCAATAGCACAGATAGTCAATATCCAAATGGCCCAGTTTGGGGCATTCAAGGTCCTGCAGAGCACAAATCAGAGCACCGGGAAGTGGGAGAGCAGGAGTGTGCAATAAAACTATAAAAAAACAGAAATGCTCACTGTGGAAAAGTACCTTACTATTGTTTGTTTTTCAGGAAGATACTGGGGAAGTATGAGGTAAAACTACAGGATGTCACCCACAAATATCAAAGGGATAATGGGAAGATGCATTGTTGATCTTAATAACAAGAATAAAAAAAAAGAGCAATTATGTATTGTCAACAAAAAAAACATTGACTAATAACCCATACGAATCCATTTTAATTAGATCCAAGCTTAAAAAAGGATCTAAAAGTGTAAATTTAACAAGAAACATGGATATTTGTATCTCAAACTACAGTACCACTAAGGAGCCAGGTGTATTTAGTTCACTAGCTAGTATTGAAATGTGAATAGTCAATAAACATTGTGTAAAGTAAAAGAAAATGTTTACTTAGAAAGCTACAGCTTTGGAGACGCTCTGACCCATCTAGCCAACATACAGCCATTATTATCTAAATAGCTGGCGACAAAAGTGAGTACACCCTAAGTGATAACAGCTGTACGATGTTTAACTATGCAAAGCCACATGTCGGATTTATCATGTTCATGTTTTTAACTGCTTCACAGGAACATACATATTTGTGTATCTTGTATTAGAGCAGTTAGAATTTGGTGCTTTGAGTACAATTCTCTCATACTGACCTCTGGAGTTTATCATGACACCTTATGGCAAAGAACCCTGAGGATTTGAGAATTAGAATTGCAGTTCTCCACAAAAATGGCCGAGGCTATAAGAAGATGTGTAACACCCTGAAACTGTGTTACAGTGCAGTGGTCAGGGTCATACAGAGGTTTTTCAAGACCAGCTCCAATCGGAACAGACCTCACAAGGGTCCATGAAAGAAAATTGAGTGAGGCATGAGTGCTGCCAGCATTGCTTTAGAGGATGCAGAAGCAGAAGGCCCGCATGTCAGTGCTCATACCATACAGCGCACACTGCAACAAGTCAGTTTACATGGCAGTCGTCCCAGAAGGAAGACTCCTCTAAAGCTGTTTCACAAGAAAGACTGCAAACAGTTTGCTGTAGACAACCTGTCGAGGAGCATGAATTACTGGAACCATGTCCTGTGGTCTGATGAGACAAAGATAAACTTGTTTGGTTCAGATTTTGTGTCCAGCATTTGTGGCAACGCCTTGGTAAACGGTACCAAGAAGATTGTGTCTTGCCTACAGTCAAGCATGGTGGTGGTGGTGGTTGTAGCATCATGGTCTAGGGCTGCATGAGTGCTGCTGGTACTGAGGAGCTGCAGTTCATTGAGGGGAAACATGGATTCCAGCATGTACTGTGACGTTCTGTAGCAGAACATGATGCCTTCTCTTCAAAATCTCTACCAAATGGCAGTTTTTCACTATTATAAGACTCTAAACATGCCTCCAAGATGACAACTGCCTTGCTGAGGAAACTGATGGAGTGTCCAAGTATGTCTCCGGACCTGAACCCTATTGAGTACCTGTGGGGTATCCTCAAGCAGAAGGTGGTGAAGTGCCATGTGTCTAACATCCAGTAGCTCCATGATTTCATGTCTAGGAGTGGAAGAGGATCCCACTACCAACTTGTGCAGCTCTGATGAATTCCATACTCAGCAGGATAAAGGCAGTGCTGGATAGCAATGGTGCTCACACAAAATTGACACTTTGGACACAGTTTTGACATGTTCATTTAGAGTGTACACACTTTTGTTGGAAGTTGGACAACAATGGCTGTAGAGTTATTTTTAAAAGACAAGCTGCACATTGACTAGTCTAAAGTGTATCCAGTTTTTCTATAGTATTGTCCCTTGAAAACATATAATACAATGGTTGCCGAAATGTGAGGGGTGTACTCACTATTGTGAGATATTGAACATTAATAATAAAGAACTGTAATGCAAGTGTGCATCTTCAACAATAACAGCTACTATTTATGCAGCTTTAAATGTTACATATTTTTGTAAGAAATAATCTAAAAAAAATAAAACATTTTTTAAATCAATTCTGCATATAACGATTACCACCAAAATCCGATCACTACATCAACCTTGACAAACCAATATGAGAATTATTTTATCTGTGTGAAACATACAGCACTGCTTTCAAAACACAGAAATAAGAGAACTCAATCAATAAACACTTCAGGTTAAACAAGGTCAAGGCTTCCAAAGTCAATAAAAGCCTTAAAAAAAGATCTGATTACAAGGTATGTACAAAGTTATGTAACTGGGTGTATCTTTGGCTCGATTTATTTTTGGATGTATTGATAAGCAATAAGGGCCGAAGCATTTGCCACGATGCAAAATGATATGCTGAGAGCAGGGCTGCTAGATATTCTTGGTGCTGTTTGCCAGCTGAAACACACACAGGGAGGGGGAGTGTGTGTGAGAGAGAGAGAGAGAGAGAGAGAGAGAGAGAGAGAGAGAGAGAGAGAGAGAGAGAGAGAGCGAGAGCGAGAGAGAGAGAGAGAGAGCACGCAATAATGCGTGGGTTCTCGAAACAGTCACCCTGCACAGTAACAACAGAAATCCTGGGAGTGCAGAAAATATGTGTGCTGCTCGACGGAGCAGATTGCTTCATAGAACAGATGGCATTTATAATGCCGGCTTAATTCACTTCCCTCCTCCTGTCAAGAAAATCGTGCACTGGAGCTTCTGTAGCAACACTTGTCCCTGCACGGAGGAACGAGATGGCAGCATAAAAAGGAAGGAAAGTGAAACCTCAAGGCTCGGCAGTGAAAGGCACAAAGAAATGAGTCAGGAAAAGGAGGCACAACATGTCTATGAGGTTATTTTCGACACTAAAACAAGGCCTATCCAAGGTTAATGAAGAACTGGCTGTATAAAATGTGTTAGCTAAACCAAGCCACTGCATAACCGATCCTGAAATAAATTATTTATTGAATGAATAAATAAATAAATAAATAAATAAATAAATAAATAAATAAATACGAAAAAAACACAGAATGGTGTCAAGAAGCTAGAATTAAGTTGGAGGCTGATATTTTTTATTCATTTATGTTGCCTAGATAGATTAAACACTCCATAGAATTCACATGCAATGTACATTTAGATCATTCATTTAATCCTACATCACAGACAAGATAGAGTGTGACCCAACATCCATGAACCCTATGCACATACCCAAGAAATTACAGTAGTCCATAGCCATATATGAATCCTATTCCAGACTCAGGCCATGTCCACAATCAAATCTTAAAAAGCATCTAATTTTTCCCCATTCATGTTTCAGTTTTCTGTCTAGACCGAGTCTGCATTTCTGTCCAGCAAAAACTGTGCCTACAGTAGAAATTTAAAAGCAATTTTGTGCCAGCATGAAATGAGTAAATGGAGTTATTCAAAAACAAGGGCATTTTTTTTTTCATTAGATGCAGTCAGGTGTCTCATTCAGCTCATTTAAAGATTAACAGCACTTTGTACAACCTAGCACTTTTAGAAAGGGTACGGGCATCGATTAAAAGACAGAAAGCAATAAATGCCTAATGGAAAGAATGCAGGCTGAAACGTCTTGCATTTTGTAGGTATGTGCAGTAGAAGTGGGCCTGTTTAAATTAGTACATTACAATGTGGAATTGGTACAATTTGTAGTGTACATTTAAAAATCCAGTATTAACATAGCATTTTAAGAGTTTTTTACATCTACTCAGATTGATGCAATGCATGTGCTTTAGTGCAGTGTTTGAACACTTGAATTCTAGACAAATCTATGTGCCATTAGTTTACAGAAGGTCCACATATTGCTGTGATTGTCAAATGTAGGTATACTTTTGGCCATAGAGTGTAACAGGTCAAAACTAATGACAAGTAAAAACCTTTTCTTTTTTTTACCTGCCTGTGACAAAGTCAAAAAAGATTAAACAACCAAAATTTTAACAATCTAGTATCTGGATTTGAAAAATCCTAATCAAAAGCTACCATGGACAAAAGAAGGAACACTCTTCATAGTGTGGCAATTGCTGTGACTCTAATCTTTTAATTTCTGTCAGATGGCTTCTTTCAGTGACTCTTTCCTTAACTTACATCATTGGAATCTAGTTTCGACTGTGTGTTTTGACGGAGTGTAATATGGTGCTGCTTATGAACAAGATGTTAACCTTTATGGCTTAAAACAATTTTATATTTGTAAATTTATTTGATAAAGTACATTCCCTCTGAATAATGTAAACGTATTCAGTTACTATATTCCCTAGTGACAGTTTACCTCCAAAATGTAGTCTACAATTAAACAATCAAAAAAAAAAGATGTGTTTCATGCTTGCTGTATTCAAAAGAAACATCATTACAGACTTGAAACATTCAACCTAAATAATTAGTGTTGTTCACCATCTGCCTTTCAGAGGGTTTGTGTTTGTGTGTGTGTGTGTGTGTGTGTGTGTGTAAAATAGTTTTTCTGCCTATTATGAGACCCCTGTGAGGAACACTTTTGTATTTAAGCTTGAGGCTTGAGGTTTTGGTGCAGGGGAAAATGAGCCATGCTTTGTTCTGGAAATGAAAGAGAAGGCACAAAAATACATTCATTCCTGTAGATTTTTGAATAAAAGCTAAACCCACACAGGAAAAAAAATGAGCAACAGGAAAAGCTTAGCAGCTGAAGATGCACAAAATGTAGGAGTCACAACGCTTGATATTAGTTTGGACAGTTGGTAGACCAATGTTTTATAACAGCACTTATATTAAAAATATTCTGCTGGAGACTGGCAGATAGGGCTTTATATCAAATAGTCTCATATCTGCAGGGTCCTTGGTTTGATCAAAAGATTGATTCATTGTGTGTGTAAAATGTTGTAGATTGTATACATCCACATAGGTTTCCTCAGGGATCTCATGGTTTCTTCAGACTGTCCAAAAGCATGCTGCTTAGTAGCTAAATTAATTACTCATCACTATGAATTAACTAGCATCTTATCTCACAACAGACTCTGGATTCACCACTTTGCTGTAAAACACTTACTGACAGAAAAGAAATGCTGTAAAAATTTGTATAGATTTTGACCATATAATACTCCAGGTCTCTCGCTATAAATTTCACTTTAAATCCAGCTTGGCTAAGATGACGTACAAAGACTCGAATCGTTACTATAGCAACTGTCTGGCGCAAACAGAACAAGCCAAATCCCTCTTCATCTTTCCTGCCTTACAAATAAATCTCTCTAAAAGCAGAGTGCTTCACGAATTATGCAAGTTATTAACATGCTTTTGACATTCTTATTCCTTATCTTCACTGCAACCTTACTGTCACATGACAATGTTTTTCGCACACACCAACACGCAACCTGTTTTACAGGTCTCTGAAGCTTCTTTGCTACGGATACAGATACCTGCAACAAGAAGTTGTAAAAAATGACAAACAACCGGAGACACGAGATGAGATTTCCTTCCTCAGATTTGTCAACACATACGTGTTTGAGAAAACCAGGACACCAATTTGCCACTGAATGCTCAGATATGGAAAGAATGAACAAGACACAAAATTTAAAAAAGTGGGGAAAAAAAAAAAAAAAAAAAAAAAAAATTAGTGGAAGCATGTTATAGGAAATGAATGAGTATAATTTCCAGGCTATTAAGCACACCCAAATATAAGCCGCAACCACTGAATTGTACAAAGATTTTTATTTTGAACATAAATAAGCCGCACCTGTCTATAAGCCGTCTACATTGAAATTAATGAACTTTACACAGGCTTTGATGAAAGACAGTGTCTGTTACACGGCTTATATCTAAACAGTAGTCTACCAAGAAAGTCATTGTTCACTGTCTTCCTCCTTCCTTTCACAACAAGTTTATCTTTTGGCATCATCGTGCGTTTAAAATCACCATCGGTGAAGCTTTTCTCCTGATGCCGTGCAGCTCAGAACACAGGTGAAGTGCATTTTTTTCAGAGGAACCTCTGAACCTCTCTCCGAACCTTTTATTAAATGTCAGAGGAACCTCATCCATATTTATGATGTGGTGCGGCCCGATTCAGTGGGAGCGCATCTGATTTAACAGAGTTAAAAAAAGTAGGAAAAGCGTGGGAAAAAAGTAGCGGCTTATAGTCCGGAAAATACGGTATACAGTTTCTGTCACAAAGTTGAGTTTTTATTGCTCTTATACTACAGCAATTTGACCTTAATTAATTACTTTTTATTCACAATAAGGACAAGGCATAATATGTATCCGTTTAATTTTCATATGTATCTTCCAGAAAGCCTGTAAAACAAGTCATTATTTTCATTAGAGCAGATGCACACTTGCCCCTGTATTGTATCTCAAATGTAGTCATGTCTGTTCATGAGAGAAATCTTGAAAAATAAAAAATTATTGGAGACTCCTTCCGTATAGGTATAAATAGTCAATAAATTAAAACAAGCACAGAAATAAAACTAACAGCAACTCTGACAGTAGTTCAGGCAACAAATTAATCAGCACCTCCAGACAATCAGTATCAAGAATTAAATAAATAAATAAAAACCCATTATCACCATATCAGCCTACAAAGTAAAAGGTAATGATTGTGATAATGAATTAAGGCACGATGTGACAACCCGCAAAACCTTTACAAAAAAAAAAAAAAAAAAAAAAAAAGGAAGTTTATTTAGCAACACATCATCAAACAGCATCACACATCATCATCATCATCATCATCATATCCTACAGAAAAAAAGAGAAGGAGAAGATAAATGTACCTGTCAGCGTCGGTTACGAGAGCCAGCCTGCCGTAATCCCATGCCAATTTCCGCAAAATGGAGAAGACAAAGAGAAGTACCTGAGACACAAGTGAAAACAAAGTAAGCATCAGGGCACTAAACCAATATTGGAATAAAAAAAATTTAAAAAAAAAGCCAAAAGGAAGCAATCATTGTGTTAAAGATAATTATAGGGTTTTTATTATGAGTCCCACAGAGCTATAGCATTGTAACACACAGAAGTATAACAATGCTGACTATGATACATTCAGTCCTTGGCTGGAAATTTACACCGACAACCAGGTCCAAGTCATGCTCATCAGCAAGAATATGGGTCAACATTACACTGAAGCTTGCAGCTGAGAACATTATTAGGTTACACATCTCTCTTTTAGTCCAACAACCTTCCTGCCCCTTTATAAAGGCTAAAGATCAATTGGGTGAGCAGGCATGTGGGTTAATGCATTGCTCATGCATTTAGCAGCTCTCGATTTTTTCCCCTATTAGGCATGCAAAAATAACACTGGCTATCTAAAAATCTGGGTTTCCACAGGGACTACACATTTCCTGGTCATAATATTAAAACCACTGACAAGTGCAGTGAAGAACATTATCACATTACAATGGCACCCATCAATGGTTGTGTTATAAAGAATTAGGGAGCAAATGAAGAGTCAGTTCTTGAAGTTGGTGTGTTGGAAGCTGGAAAAATCAATAAGCATTTCAGCAAGTCTTGTGAAATCAGTTTGTAATTTCCTGATTTTCCCAAAATCAATCCAATCAAATATCTGCAGGATGAACTGGAAGCACAAGTCTGATCTAATGAGGCTCCACCCCAATTACAGCATCTACTGGCTATTTTTTTAACAAGGAAAACCAACACATTATTACACAGTTGGGTTTAATGTTTTGGCTGTTTGGAATAAGTGCTTAAGAAATCTCACACAATTTCCAACTGTGGAATCTGCGTTCTTTTATCTATGGCATCTAGATTTTGTTTTTAAGACTTCGTTCGATATTTTCAGGTAGTATACAGGTTCATGCTCAAGATCTGTTACTCTTTAGAGAGACAGGAATTATCAGGGTGGAGCTTTTAGCACTAAATCGTGGATTACTCTAAATGAAGATTTAATTGAACACTCAACTCGTTTAACCACATTACAAGAAACATACACAAAAGAGAAACAGAACTTGTCAATGTACCGAGGAACAATTTAGTTACTCATTAATAAAATGTAAAAGTTTAGTATTAACAGAAATATGGAGTGACGTGAAATACAAGGTTATGAAGTGCTTTGAAGAAATAAATAAACAATTTATTTAAATTATTCCAATTACAGCTAAAAATATCAGTGAAATCACTAAATTATCTATTAGCAATATACTGTACATGTCACAGAACATTTAATCGTAAATAAATATATTTAATAAAAAGAAACCATTTAATTAAATAATTATTGGTAAACAAATCAAAAAACTAAATACAAAATGTTTACCAGGAAGCACATGAAGTCGAGAGCGAGTACAGTGGGCACTCCTCCAAAGGGAAGACCCTGTAGTACTGTGCTGCGGATCCGCGCAGAGTAGCAGTACTCTTGGGAGTTGTTGTAACAGCTGGTCTGGCCCACACAGGGCAGGCCCCCAAATATCCTCACCATCACGAGAAGACGAGAGGGTTCACTGCCGCATCCTGATACAGAACCTACAAAACAGACACAAAGATACAAAACAGTTTTAGTTTAAAAGAGAAAACATAAAATATATAAAAAACAAATATGAATACAGCCTGAATGAAGAATAATAAAAAAAAAAGTCATTAAAAGCATTCAGTCACTTGAAAACTGTTTCGATCCACAGTGGCCTTTTTGAGATTTAGATTTAAAACAAAAGAACAAAAGCTATGACCAGCACCTCAAGTATTATCTATACACATATCCTTTTTCAGTCACTTCATTCATCACAGACCAATTAGTGGCGACGAAAATCACATCAGCATACGTGTCACGGCTGAAGAGCCGCCTCCCTCAAGGAGCAATTATCTAAGGATAACTTTTCCATCTGATGCAATGGAACCCTGTAGAGACGGTGCTGAGCTCAACATGCTTGAAAAACCTCACACAAAGATGGACTTAATGCATTTGGGAACAGGGTGCCAATACTTCAAACTTACTTAAAAAGGGAGCTATGTTTGAGCGCAAATCTGCGTTCAGACATCTTTAAAATGCAATAGAAATACAAGGAGTCATTTGTTTTACAGTACTACAGAGTATATTTTATGTACAAGCTATTGTGTTATGTTTTATGTAATAAGCATGTGTAATGTACTGGAAGGTATGTAGAAGTTTATCCTGCACATGCGAGTTGACCTGCATGATAAGTAGCAAAGCAATTTAAATTTTTATCAGCAACCAAAAAAATTAGGAAGTGAGAAGAGAAAATACATTTTTGTTTGTCAATATATTACTAATGAAGTTCAATGTAGAAGACTATTCATTCCAGTCAAAGACATTATCAGATGTGTTTGACCAATCGCCATTCTACACCATTTCTTGCTCTGCCCTTACATAATCTGCCCTATGACAAAACCCCTATGAGATTCTGATCTCATCTGTTTTGTTGGTAGGTTCGCTAGGTTTCTAAAAACACCACTATTGTGCAACATACCTAGTATGATCACATAAGTGCCAGTTGCACCTGCATTAAGCATGAGTTTTTTTGTCTGCTGTTGGCAATGGGGTGACGTGAATTTTTGTTTTTCAGAACCAACATACAGGTATTTACACTAGTACTGTCTGATTCTCCTTCATTGAACCCTCTGGATATCATACTTAATTTACTATAACTTACATACACGTACTTACACTATAGCCTAATTCTAAACTGGGTTACAACTGGGTTATAACAAACAAAACATGCTGGAAAAACATACAGTGCATCAGTGTGAGATGTATGCATCAAGACAGGAATCTGGCAGAACATGACAATACGAAGCCTATATATAAACCCGGTTCTTTGTGACCATGTGACGCGTTTGAAGCATTCTTAGTAACTGCCTGGTCCGGAATTAAGGTTGATGGTTGGAATTAGGCTTTTGACATTTCAGATTTAAACTCGTATCTGATTTAAATGTGGATACAAATACATATTATGCCTTAAATGCACTCTGGCCACAATATTTAGACTTGAGCTGAAAAGAGCCTCATGAAAACATGACCTGTAAAAGAATGTGCTGAACATAAGAGGAATTTTGTAAAAGAATGTCAGACACAATGGCAGATGTAAAATAATGGTTGCTCAGACTGCAGAAAGGGCTGCGAAGGACAAAGACATAAAAAGAGACAGAGTAAAAGAGAATAAGACAGAGAGAGAGAAAGAGAGAGAGAGAGAGAGAGAGAGAGAGAGGCGGAGGATGGTTGGCTGCAGTAGCACTGCAGCAGATGGCTCTGCTAGACCGGCCTCCACACTCCCACAGTCCCAATGACAGCACAGCCAGCCTCTGTTTCCATTCCCTCCTTCCTCCGATAGGCTCACAGCAATGACAACGCAACAGCTGATCCCCAAAATAATTCCACCAAGACATGACCAAGATCCGGCAACCGATTCAGTGCTTGGAGCTCATCTTGCCATGGCACAGTGTCATAATACATTGGAGGGGCGGGGAGGGGGGGTTGGGGGGGGTTCCAGTTGGGGGCTGTTACCAGGGAGACAGGAAGAAAAATATGCAGCTGAATCACTCTCTGGAGCAATGAATCATATTCATAAATGACTCAAGGGACTTGACTGACTGGTTCTTTAATCTTATTCCAGGGAAAGCCCGTTCTCACGGAATATAAAAAAGAAAAAAAAAAGAAAAGATTGCCCGAGATACGATTAGAAAGAAAGGTTTCAAAATAAAAACATAAAAACCCCAAAACGAAGGACTTCATTGATGAAATACTTTTAACTTTTTGATTTAGACCTGGAATGGGACTAGAAACAGAAAAAAATTCTCACTACTAGCAGAATGTTGTTGGTTACCAGCCTCCAGTATCTCACTTAACCTGATAAATCTCCTCACTTCTCCCACGGAACCTGCAGCATAGTGCTAGAATATGTTTTTATTTTGATTGTGTCTAAGAAACAGTGTTTACATCTTTGGTATTCATGGTCTCGGGGCGTTCAGGCCTCATGGGAGTTTTTCCGTTGCCAAGATGATGCACCTTTTCTCAGTCTGCTACCACACCTTTGCTTCCATGGTACAGATCATTAGAAGCGTGAACCTGGTAACCAATCAACAGAAGTAGGTCATATGAGTGCATGAGACTGCAGAAAGTGACTGTGTTGTAAAAAAAATTTAATAACACCTGGTATGGTATATAATGCATTTAGGTTTAAGAGTGCCAATAGAGTGCAGACTTCATATTTCTGTTATCTTTTTCTGAAACAATTTATAATAGTTACATTCCATGCATAGTATATTCTATGTACTGAGTGTATGTAGTAAACATGAAAAGCATTAAGAGATGAAACTGTACAATTTAGCAGACATGGATAACATTTCAAAAAGAATGAAACAGTGATGTACTTTTACTGGAAAATCCTTAAAACCACCCTTTTGTTGATTATTTGATGAGAACACCCCTAAGTGTTGTCTTTGTTAGTTACACAGCAGTCCTTTAACTATTACAAACAGAGGCAAAAAATTTTTTATCACAAATATGAAGCCATAGTGGCTCAAATGAAATAAAAATAAAAATGTTTTACATTTGGTTTCCTGCCTCCAACAGTCCCTGAGCTTCTATTACTTGACTCAACATTTCTATTAAATGTTGTTTATCCAATGTTAGAATTATTCATCAGAAACAACAACACAGAACAGCTCCTAAAAAAATAATAATAATAAAAAAATCATAAAATATAGCTGGTTTCGCAGAATCAGCATCTGGTTTGTGGCTGATATTGACAAAACAATAGCCTTTAATGCATACTAGCAGATTTTACACCAAAATAAATAAAGAAATAAATGGACTAGAGATATAATAAAATGCTCATACATGTCAGGTATAAAGGAATATATGTTTTTTTTTTTTTTACCTATAATGATGCATAAAATAAACTGTGATTCCTTAACCATTTAGGCATGCAATATATGGTACTTTTTTAAAAATATTTTTATCTTATATCTTAAAAAAAAATTTAGGCACCACAACATGTAGAATCTTGTAAAGTGCCCACTAAACAAGGTTTCTGACACTTGTAAAAGATCTGGTCTTTTTAGTACAAAAATGATGTCTGACTGTTTAAGATATTTTTAGTGGCTTCCCTAAAAAAGTCAAGCAAAAATTCCAGCAACTTTTTCAGGAGGTGAGAAAACAGGTGTTCATGACATCACCACCAATGCATAAGCTCTCATTAATCAATTATAGACCGCTGTTCTCAGAGACCAACCACTGACTGACATTGTTCAAACAGATCAATCACTTGTTTCTAAGGATCAACCACGGATCACCAAATGTTCCGCATTACTTGTGACCATTGTCCCCAAAAAATTCATCCATAGTCAATCTGAGGCTCCATGACTGAAGAAGACATGAAATAATTGTTTATTTTTCTTATTTATTTATTTTTTATTCCTGGTAAAACTTTATTGTATTAAGAAAAATCTTTCTTCATGAAACATTTTAATATGCAAATAATCATGATGATTTATGATCTTTCAAATTAGAATGCAATGACTTTTTAGGCGTGGTTCAGCTAATCTAAACGAGACAAGAATTCAAATGTGAAAAATCATGAACTTGAAAGGCTGGTAATAAATGCATCCACTATTACAATGGTCACAATGAATCAAATTTTAATTCCACTTGACAAATATCAATGACAAATATTTATTACCTTAATTCCAATTTTATGAACAATTGTACAGTAGTTTTAATTTAGGCACCAGCCACTTGGTAAATACCTCATTTCCAGTTTCTCAATGAGAGTTGTACATCTCTTAAACTATCTGATGATTGATGTCTACTAATGAACACTCCCATCATGCTATTATGGGATTGACATATAGCATTTTTCCCACTGCCCCAGTTTTACTTAATATGATGGTAGATGTTTATCCTGCTCAAACTGCAAGTGAAAAAGAATGAGACCAGAGAGAGGGGGAAAAATGTAGAGGAGAAAAGAAAAGTGAGAGAAAGGGTTCAAGATAGAGAATGACAGAAAAGAGAAACAATGCGGAGATACAGTAGAAATAGGAAATGAGGAGAGAGAAAAGGAAAAGACACAGGAGAAAAAAAATGGCAAAAAATGTAAATAAAAGCAAAAGGAAATAGTAAATTAATCAAAAGGGAAAAAAAAAACTGAACTGAAAAAAAGAAAGCTTGACAGAAAAAGATCAGTGTAGCCTATATAATATAATATAATTTATATTTTATATATATATATATAAAATAAAATATTCAGTAGGAAT
This sequence comes from Silurus meridionalis, assembly GCF_014805685.1. Taxonomy (NCBI): domain Eukaryota; kingdom Metazoa; phylum Chordata; class Actinopteri; order Siluriformes; family Siluridae; genus Silurus; species Silurus meridionalis. Next base: position 14,549,201 of record NC_060892.1, read on the forward strand.
AGGATCAGTAGAAGAGTCTTGAAGGAAAATACACCAAAGTTTTAAAGGAAAAATGCAAACATTTGTCTCCATTCTAATAAACCGTCTCTATGATTCATAACCCTGCCTTGTAATTTACTGATACTAATTATTATTTCTGAACAATGAAGACTTAAATTGAATCACTTTGCATGCAATACCAATTGGTGAGGAAACAGAGAGGAAGAAATCCAGTGCTTAGAACAGGAACCACAGTGGATGAGATGTGATCGGCGAAAAGTGATTCATTTCTATTGTTTCAGTTCATCCCGAAGAACACTCACTGATCTTAGTCGAATGCTTGAGAGCGTGTGGTTGGAGGTAAAAAACGCCAAACTAGCTCGTTAGATGAAGACTACAGCATACAGGACTGTTAAGTAAGTGTTATTCTGTAGTCAATGAAATGATTTTACATGTTTCATAGCACAACCTGCAGTCCCTAAAACTCACAAATGTGTTTTTTTGTCTTTTTTACAACCCTTACAGTGCCATTTGTAAACAATGCTGTTATTTTCTTAATTAATCATTTGTGATTATTTGCGGCTTTTTTCCAAACATATTTTTTTAATACATTAAACGTATGTAAATAATGTTAGTTTCATAGAAAACAAAACAAAAGAAAATTAGCACTGCTCAAAATACCGCAGTCTTTGATGAGTCATTTTACAGCCGAAAGGATCGACTCTTTGTGGTAACCACATGAAATAACTCAGTTAGAATATACATGACATTCCCCATCACGTTACACAATAACCACGCAATAATCATTTACAATACTCATAAAATACTTTAATGACTGCATTAAAACGCTATATATTTAAAAAAAAAAAAAAATTATTATTATTAGACAGTGCCATAGTGAATCTTAAGCTTTGTCCCAGAGTACAGGACAGGAAATGAAAACACGACTCTGTAATCAAAATGATAACAGTCAGCTCTAATCTGAGAGTAAATACTTGGTTATACTAAGTAAACTTTACAGGAAGTAGCTAAAACAGTACAAGCGAAGTGTCACTAACGTTTATTCATTTGAAAGTGCAGCAGTACAGAACAGCACAAATCATGTCACTGTTCAATTGCTTATGAGCTGAACTGAATTATAGACAGGCGAGAAAAGAAATATATAAATATGAATCAAGCCTAGATAGATGATAAAAGAAGGTTCGTTGGAACAAAGCAAGGATAAGTAATGGATTGGAATTGATTTAGCTTCATCACCTCGTTTGGCCTGGAGCTATTAATGTTGTGGGATTACGGCTAACAAGAGATAACTGTGGGCAGCAGCATAACTCAAGATAAAAATGGTTCATCTTATGAGGTGAAATCTAATTACTGGCCGTCTTGCTGTGCTGCGCGTGTTCTCGCACACTCGCAGCAAAAGTTTAAGTAAATAGTCTTTCGAAACATTTCTACATCCAGCTACACATTATATTTCATACAATAATCAGGTGAACTCTACTTTGAGAACATCTGATCTTAAAAGTAATTAGAAACTTATTTATAATTACCTAAATTTGAAAAAATTAAGTAATTGAAAGAAATATTGCAGAAATATAATGTGTCGGGATAGAGGAAACAAAAATAGCCATCTATACAAATGAACAAATCTCTCCATCGACTGTACAAAACAGAATTGTGTCTTAAATTGTACTCATGTACTGTACTAAGACTTTGTTAAATACCAATACTAACCAGTTTTTCCAATTATTAATTATTTTTACATTTTAAAAACTCACTTCTTCCGTTCTATAATTCATTGGAATTTTCTAGTGAACATTTTGAAAATGAACCTCTTTATATGAGACACAATCACAATTACAGCAGAACCTTTAAGAGAAAAGGAAAAGCTTGTCTTTATGCATAAAAACACTACCATTTTACAGCAAACCTTGGAACCATAAGAATATTTTAGCACCATCTTGGATGTTGCTTTTAAATTATATATTTTATTATTATATAATATATTTTATTATTATTATTTGGCAAATCCATAAAATTTTATTGTATTAATAAAGGTGGCAGCAAAGCGATGTTAAATCAATTAATAATCAATCAATTGATTACATAAATAATAAAAAACATCAGGTACATAAATGCTCTTAGCAAACTATTATCAGAAATATATTTTCATTTTATACACAACTTCTACTCACTGGTTAAACTAAAAGTGTGCACCAACATTTTACTTCTATAATTAATCCAATTTTAGATTTATTTTTTAAAATACATATTTACAGCTATAATCCCTCGCATAGAGCCATTTTACTTTTACAAATAAATGTATAACATTTCCATCATTCCCTATTTTTATTTTATCTTGTTACATAAAATAGGTTGTTAGTGATTCCTTAGTGTTTAATCATGGTCACTTATCATCATCATCATCATTATTATTATTATTATTATTATTATTATTATTATTATTATTATTATTATTATTATATATTTAAAAAAAAATTCTATCTGAAGTATATCTGAAATATGTATTAAGAGCTCTTGATGCAATGAAAACGATCTGGATTGCAAATAATGACCTCTCTGCCTTCCCTTTGCATATAATATTTACATGCATGGTCAATCGTCTGCATGTTGCATGCATGATCTGTTGCATTTCTGCAAGTTAGTGGACTGGAAAAAAAAATACCAGAGGAGAGAAGTCAGGCTGATGGTTATCGCATTAGTGCATTAGAGTACAACTTTAAATCTTTTTAAATTGTTGTCTAAAATATGTTGTGCTGCATTTTTAACCTTAACCAACTTGGTTTTGGCTGCTGTAAGAGACTATAAAAAGCGTTTTTGCACTGATAGTATTGAGCACCTCTTCACTCAGGATATAACAGATTATTTTCAAACATCGATTCAGACACTATATACTGTATATTATCTGGAGTTATTCCTACTGGTGTTTGTTTAACGTGCAATATTTCCAGAAGCGGGAATGCACGGTCAAAAAAAATATATAGGCAACTGATTCAGACATGACTAAACTCCCCAAATATACAGGTGTAATTACAAAACCCTACCTCTTCATGCAAAACTAATCCAGTCTAAATAGGATTTAAGGCAAAAACCAATATGAGGAAACAATGAATGAAGGATAACTTTGAGAAAGGGAGCTAATTTAGTGCAGGAAAGCAATCCTAACAAACTCACTCTAACCTAGAGAGCACAAACTGGTTCTTTTTTGCTAAAGCAATCAATGACACCTAACCTAACAATCTAGCAAAACCAACTAATCAGTGAAAGTCAACAGAAGTATAGAAAGTAAAAGCTAATTAAGTGCATGAGAACTAATCTAATGGGTGCAAAGCTAACAAACAAAGATTGAGCCAGTGAGCAAGCAAACACTAACAAGTAAATGTTAACCTGAAAAGGAAAAAAACTAAATAGTGAATAACTTTAAAAGCAAAATCAGATTTAATGACTAAAAGCAAACCGAGCACATGGGAGCTGATTTAGTGAGTCTAAGATTTACCTAGTGAGCAAACTAACAATCTAGCAGGCAAAAAAAAAAAGCTAACCTAGCAAATGATCAATTCCTATTACATCAAAAGCTCTCTCTTCGGAAATTGAAACCTCTAATCGATACACACACTAAAAAGTGCAGTGACTCACTTTCTCTACACATCATTTTGGATCTCTGACACCTACAGCAGAATGTCCCAAAAACATCTGCCAAAACCAGTCAGAGTTTTGCCCTTGATTTGTACAGACATCATGAGACTTGGATGACTGTCCTCCAGTGGCATTAGCAATCAGCATGGTGGCATGTACACACATCACATCACATTACTTCCCTTCATCAGTATTTGCATCATATTCAAGTGCAACACAGACAAGACTCCAAAAATATAACAGAGCTTCGGATCATTACAGTCAATTTAAAGACTATGTGGATCAAAGATGCAGAAGACAAATTATTATTATACACACACACACACATATATAGTGTGTGTGTGTGTGTGTGTGTGTGTGTGTGTGTGTATATATATATATATATATATATATATATATATATATAAAAACACACACACACACACACACACACACACACCTTAACGGACCATTCGGTCTCATTTCTCAAAGTAAATGGAAAGTAAAAAATATGCAATAGATGAATACAGAAATTAATAAATCAATTTAGGCACATTTTCTTGTATGAACACTTAACAGTAGACACTGACCCAAAGCAGCTTTACAGAAATAATTCATCAATTATTGTCCCTGTAAGTTTTAGCCCTTAAATTAGTAAATACCATAAAAAGCAAGGAAAGCAAGTATTTTATTATTACAAAAGGACAGAGTATTCAGTGATGTAACAAAGGAAAATGGAAAATGAGAACAAGAGCAAAAGTATGGAATATAAAAAAGGAAATAAATATGAACATGCTTACGAACTACAAAATAGAGGATATTTTGAGATAATTAACAGATAAAGAAGAAAAACAAATTTACCAAATTGTTCTGTGATCTATAAATTCACAGTGAAGTTAAGTGGTGTAGTACTAAAATGTCTCCAGTAGGATTAACAGTCACAATAAAGTACTGCTTCTAGCAGTTAAAATGACTCTGATGACAAACTTTTCACAGATAGCAAACCATCTGCCCTGGAATAGACAAATGCTGATAATTTCTCAGTGCCCAAGCAGCTATCACACACAGCCATGCAGTTTCCCCGAGAGGAAGACGAGGTGTTTATCTCGCTCCTGAAGAAACTGATCTGTTACCAGTTACAAGAGAACGTATCAGCGAACAACTGATGCAGAATCATTCTGAAAGCGTAACAGTTATCTCAGTCAACCAGGCATGCAGCAACAGGAGAAAGATGAAGCCACACCAAATTGATGAAAACTGCAGAATATTATATACACAACAGACCTGATGACATTTAGGCTGTTAGAATGATCACTCAAAAGTTTTCTCCACCCCTAATTGAACCCCCCAGGTGTTTTTAACTCTGATATTAATGCTGCTTTGGAATTACACCATGAAATTACTATATGTGTGCTGTCAATCCAAGGGTTTCTGGGGGGAAAAAAATGTATCTAATTAAATGGTTTTCTGGTTTAAAGGTGGGACTTGAACAAAACACCAGTACCATTAGTTGTAAATTGGAGTAGCTTTTAAGTGTGTGGACATAGTAGACCTGAAGGAAGCACCAGCGACCCCCTGGAATCTTCGTCCCATTCCCCTCTTTGGCCATTACTAATCTTTGGTTTTGTGACACTTTCAGTCATGGTAAATGTAAAAATGTTTGCATTTATTATTAAAAAAATACTACTGTTACTTTCAATAACATTTATTGTCTAAAACAGAAAACAGGTCAAATACACTATATTTCCAAAAGTATTGGGTCACCTGACATTTCCTGCTATATGTGGTTCTTTTCCAAACTGTTACCACAAAGTTGGAGGCACTCAATTGTACAGGACGTCTTGATATAAAAAATTTTATTCACTTTAAACCCAAACCTGTTCCAGCATGGCAATGCCCCTGTGCACTAAGTGAGCTCCTTGAAGATACAAGTTTACATGCTTTTGAGAGGAAGATCTTGAGTGGCCTGCTATAGAGCTCTGATCTCATCCCTACTGAACACCTTTGGGATGAATTGGAACACTGGCTGTACCCCAGGCCTCCTCACCCTACATCAGTACCTGCCTTTCATAATACCCTTGTGGCTGATGAACACAAATATCCATAAGACCACTCCAAAAATCTAGTGAAACATCTTCCCAGAAGAGTGAAAGAAATAAGAGCAAATTGGGACTAAATGTGGAATGCAATGCTCAAAAATCACATACCGTACTTATGACCAGGTGATGGTGTATTTTATCAGCACAGACATTTAAAAAATAAAAATGCTTGTTATATTAATTGCTATGCATACTGGGGTTTAACAGTCAGATTATTTGGATTAATTTTAGCAATTAAATAGACAACAAGCATACTGACTGGCAAAAACAAGAACAGACAACTGGTATACACAAAAATTATTTAACTAGTTTTTAAACATGTGTACAGTAAATAAGCAGGTTGATCGACATCATTTGTGCTGTAAATTAGACCAGATTTGGAATATCACAGATCATGTGTGTGGATCAGGGTGAGCAAATCAAATTATAATATCATTTAAACTAAAAATATACACAATGTGGAAAAAAAAGGGGAAAATGGCACAAATGTTCCTAATAATAATTTGGCAAAATGAGAGACCATCTAGATTTCCATTTGGACTGATGATCTTAGACACACCCAAATTGTTTCCACAATTGCAATGTTCATCATGAATTTGAAACTGAAAATATACACAATGTAATAAAATCTAAACAAAAAAGTCTGAAGATCTTGCACTGGTGAAGAACCAGCACAGTCAAACCGTTCACAGTAACAAATACTTCTGCATGTCACTCGGAAAAAAAGAGCATATGCTTTAAATGTAAACATAAAAGTGGATTATAAAAAGAAATGAAAACAGAAAATGGACTGCACTCGTATACACATGTATTTACAGTAATCACAAAATGAGTGGAAGAATGAGACTCCTCTGTTTTAGGTAAATGTAGATAGTGGAGAAGTTTAGATCCAGATTTTTCTTTGTTGTCTTATTACTAATTATTCTATACAGCATCTTTTCCCTCCTCTGCCAAGATCAGAAGCGCCTGATAGTTTCCGTAAAACCTCTAATATGCATGCACCCCTCGTATCATCTCAGAAAAGTGCTTTGTTAAAGGACTATATCGAAAATGTGCTCCATTTTTAGATTTGCCCTTTCCCGCTCACACGCTCTCACTCTCTCTCTCACACACACACACACACACACACACACACACACACACACACACACACACACACACACACACACACCTTGGCAGGACTATGAATTCCTCCTCTTGGGGTTAGTAGGCCTGGTACAGGGTGTTCCTTTGAGGTCTTCTACAAAAAGAATTAAAATAGCGATTCAAAAACTAAACAGGATCAATGGCAAATATAAATGCGAGTAGTTTCATATAGCTCCATGTTGGTCTATTCACAAAGACCGGGGACACGCATATACGCACGCAATCATAAAGGAAAGGTTATCATAGTGGAAAGAAGCATGGCCAAATCTCTACACATTATTAAACTCTCTTAATCTCTCTCAAATATTTCCTCCTAGAAACACAGTTCTGAAAATTTCATTAAATCATATAAATATCTAGGAAACAGGTTACTTACATGCTTAAAATAAACAGATGCTTATTGATTAAAGCAGCAGACATCTAGGGGCATGCAGTTAGAAGGGAAAAGTCAGTGTTGTAGTTGTAGGATGACAAAGCATGACCTTTATTCTTGTTACAACACAGTGATTTGGCATAAAGTACAATTATTTTATTAACTTTAAAAAAATAATAATTATTGCGCAAACAAGTGCACATTTTACACAAAAACGCAAGAATCTTAGGAATATTCAGGAATTCTGGCAAATGCTGCTTATGGTTGTAAATTCTGCAAATTCCATTTCTATTTTCTACTGTGCATTCTATTATTATTTTACCGTGCTTTTATTTATTATTATTGTTAATTTATTGTTTAATTCAATCAAACCCCATTGCAGCCTTTATTTTAGAGAAAAATGCTGTTGAATAGATTTTAGCCATGCATTAAACCGTGATCAGATTTCACTGGGTAAAACCACTTTGTTTTTATTCCAAGACCAGGAATAACCTAGGTCAAGTCAAAACAAAGTCCAAGGTGAGTCCAATACCACATTAATACTTTCCAAGCTAAGCCTTTACCTCAACTAACTGGGTTAATTCATGCACTGTGCCAATGATTAGGCTGTTTACTAGAAAGAATCATTTCTTCTTAGGGATAATGCACATCTAAACATGCTGTACACAATTTCAATACACAATTCAGAGGAACATGTTATGTAATAAATGATGTAATTTAACATTTATTTGAATGAATAATAAAAAAAAAAGTAATTAGATAGTGAGAGTGATTGCATGTCTGAATTACAGGCTTTATTCCTTGTGCCGTTTATTATCTCTCATTTTAATGTACATATAAACATTTTCACATTCACCAAATAACATATGGTAAAAAAAAAACAAAAAACTATTAGATCTATTTAAGCTTAGTAAGGTCATTAGAAAAGGTATACAATACAGTAGCTGTCACACTGTCAGTGTAACTGAATGCTACTATGATTACAGTTGTTTATACGGGACACACTTATTTACTAATGCTCAAGAACTCACACCTATCAGCCAATCAGAATCGAGTATTCAGACTGACCATAGGATAAATACAAATAATAGACAACACCAACAACAAGTTTAGAACTATATCTAGTGAGACTAAGACAAGTATTAAAACCACTGCCAAGAAGTCTGACACAGAATACAGAACAGAGGTTTAGGTTTAGGACAAGCCTAGTCACACACACACACACACACACAGTAGAGTTACACAAGCACACTGACACCAACTAGCAACACTAAAATACTCTTATTAATACAGTTATGAAAAATAAATAAACCCAAGCTAACCTCTGCCGATTCTTGTGGTTCAAAAGCCACGATAATATTGATGCAATTTCAAGCTCAAGCCCCAAACGAGTATCAAGGGATCTTTGAGCTTGAGACTTTTTGACGCCTAATAGAGATTAATGGAGAGTAAACTTTAATGTGTACATGAAATATGCACATGCTTCGATCCCGATTTATGCCTGCGCCTGTATTATAAATGTTTTAGTCTTGCATATTTTATACATATATATATATCGTTAGAATGCATTCTCACAGTCACAGTGAAAGTCTATTGTAGTCTACCTAGATTCTGTAAGGAATAAGAAACCCCACACAGGGGGAGTTTAAGGGGATTTCGAGTTTGACGTTATTCCCCAGAGAACACTAAAGTCTCACTGTGCACGTAAATGTTTTAGGTTTTGGATGTAATGGATATTGATTTACAAAAAGGTTAGTGAATTGCAAAAACTAGGGATAAATGGCACAAAATGTATATCAGGTAATTTGAGACACCATCTAGATTTCCATTTGGACTGATGTTATAAAGACACACCCTTTCAACATCCTGACCAATTCAGAAGGCATGGCATTCATGATGACTATCTACTATTGCACAAAATCAAACCAATAAGTCAATGTTTTGAAAAGATATACTATCTTACATTCCATAATTACATCATAACAGTTTATCTTCAAATTTATATCCTCATTTGTAAGTGTGGCTATTTGAAAGCAAAAACAATGAGTTTAATGTGTCGAACTGAGCAGCAATCTGCTGAAATATTACACACGTTTTATCTCTTTTATTGATCAGATTTCCACCAGACTGGCAGAATAGGGAAAAAAAACATGTTTCAACAACTGCAATGTTCCTCCCAAATTGGGAGAAATTCCAGAGAATGATTGTGCTAATCCTGATTCCTATTTAAAAACAAACAACAAAAAAAAAACCCACTAGGATCCGTGCTGTATTATTTAAAATGAACAATGTGAGAATAAATACAGATATAAAAAAATTGGGCACAAAATAAGAACTCTGCGAGAACTATATAAACAACAAAATGTAGCTGTAGTTGAAAAGTGTTCGAGTCAGAATTCACACACCATAACAAAACAAAACAAACAAAAAAAACCCAATGGAAATTTGAATACTATGTGGTGCCGAAGTGGTAATTTGCAAGTTGTAATGACTTTTCTATCCTCTGGTGAAAAATAAATAAATAAATAAAACACGAATAGGCTCTATAACATGACGTGAGTGGCTACTGGTTCAGTTCAACTGTAGTGAATTGCAAATGTTCATGCAACAGTTTGGACTGAAACTGCAACCGCAGAAAGCAGGGAGCAGCGAAGCAACACGCAATAGTTGCAGATTATTAAGGTGATGTTAGTAAAAAATATTATGTTGATTAATTCTCACAACAAAATATAATGATTAGTAGTCAGGGACAAATGTAATTAGCTGTAGTATCTGATCTAACTCATTACAAAATAAAGAATGGAAAAAACCAAGAGAGAACTTTTGTGTAGATTACACCAAGTTGAAGAGTTTAAACTACAAGGTGAAAAGGGGTTAATTGGTGTTGGTTATGTGAGGAAATATAATCTACAACCTACTGGCTATGTTCACATTAATCCTAACAAATCTAAAAGCACATCTTTGCTTTTGATATGTCCTTCCATCCACTCAAAGACAGCGTTTCTGTCCAACAAAATTGGAGCAAAAAATTACATTTGCCAAATGCCATTTTTCATGCTGTATTGTGGACTGAGAAAACAGAGCTATTTAAAAAGGATGACGTGATTTTTAGCATGCGACACAGCAAATGACTCGTGCAACTCAAACAAGCCAGTGGATGATGATGTACTGCCGTTGTTGTGCCAGATATCCACGTTGTTACTCTTAATGCCACTCAAAGTGTTATCTAAACATTTCACAAAATTACAATCAGAAGCTTCCAGTTGCACACTTAAAAAAAAAAATTAAAATAAAAAAAAATAAAGTGCAGCTGGAAGCTTCTGTCACCAAAACAAATTCCTTGTAAGTGCAAACATACTTGGCAATAACGCTCTTTCTGATTCTGAGGAAAGCGGACGCAAAGTTCACACGCAGTTGCATCGCTTCAAAGCGGCGAAGAAAGTAAACAAAAGTTTGACAGTAATGACAGAACAAAAAAAAGTCATGTTTTTACATATGCGCAATATAGTATGCGTTCAGTCGTTTAGTGTGGCATCCAATTTTTTTTTTAATAACACTTAAAAACACCTGTGTATTTAAAACAAATATATTTCAAAAACATAAATATATATTTCTAAACTATTCATTCTCTAAAGTGGCAGATATCTGATTGATGTGTGGGTTGATTTACTGGGATTTCCAGGGTTTCCCAAAGGTTCTGGCAGCAGTATGTCATGTTAGGCCACGCCCACTCAGGGGTTAATTCCGATTGGATACACAGATACAAGCAATGCAGGACATTTCTAGTCAAAAATAAAACAAAAACCTGAAATTGAAAACAGGATTCTAACTGATCATTATAGATTAAAAATAAATGGGAAAATATTTATATATGTATCTAAGAGCGTTTTGTTTCTAGGATGTTCTCTCTGTGCTGTGTGGCGGTGTGGGATGTTATTTTGGCCCTAACGCGCCGGGGGGAATGAAGTCCGCGTTTTCGTTTCAGAGTGCAATTCGGCACAAAATCTAATCGCACACAAAATCGCAATGGTCTTTAATTAAACCATACTATTTATTCAAACATTTCTTACTAACATTTTCATATTCATATTTTTAATGCTGAACCCTTCGGTGCTGTGCGCAGCAATCCATTGCAATTGCATAAAGCAGAAACAGAGACTTTATTCATTTAATATAAATATTTTATATTATATATATATATATATATATATATATATATATATATATATATATATATATATATATATATGCGGAAAATTTACAATTTAATGCTTTTCAAAACATCAACCAAATCCGATCATTAAGATGCGTCCATGGTGTTATTTATTTATTTATTTGCCATCATTCCAAAAATTGCGCAAAATGCTTATTTGATTAAAAACAGATCTCTCTTGAACAAAAGTGTCTTGTCTAGGCGTTAACATGCCCCCCCACACACAAACACAATGACACACACATACACACGCATATCGCCGCACATTCCGCAAGGCAAATTTGCCTATTCATTTATTTATTTATTTACAAAAGGCGCACGAGATCCGACTTGTTTATTTACCCGTTTATTGTAGTCTCGGTTTTATTTTCCTCCGGTTCTCTTCTCAGGCGTACTGCTTTGCTCCCGTCCCTGCGTCCCGAGCGAGATAAATCCCTGGCAAATCCACAGCGACGGCGGTGGCGGTGATGATGATGAAGATAAAGAAGATAAGCAGGTCTCGAACCTCTCTCACCATCCCCGCACCGCGCTCGCGCACATCTGCGGCTCAGCTCGGTGTCCTGGAATCGGGGAGGAAGAAGAATAAAAAAAAAGAAAAAAAAAAAAGATCCGTGCCTCGTTGCTGTTGTGGGGTTTTTTTTCTTTAATGAAAGAGACGCATAGAATCACACAAAGGACGCGCTGAGAATATAAATCCACCGGCGAGCCGAGGCTTAATATATGCGGTCTATGTGAAGCAAGTGCAGGAGAGATGCTTTAAAAATGGCGGCCTACGTGTGTTAGTTTCAATATAAGAGTCCAGGTTTTAAAAGAAAAATCAGGGAAAAACGTAAGAATAAGGGCACTGTCATCATCTGTTGAGTTTTTTAAAATTCATATTAAATCGAGGTGGAACATATGCCAAAATTTGGACCAATCTTGCTTTTTGTTCTTAAATGTAAATGCCCTACAGTGATTTATATATAAATCCATTATAATTGCATATAATCATGGTAGCTTAAAGGTTAAGGCTGTGGGTTACAGCTTGGAAAGTCTGGGGTTCAAGACCACTCTTGGGCCCTTGAGCATGGCCCTTAACTCTCTGTGCTCCAGGAGTGCTGCATCATGGCTGACTCTGCACTCTGACCCCAGCTTTCTAACATCACTGGGATATACGAAGAAATAATTTCTCTGTGCTGTAATGTACGTGAACATTTACATGAGGTCAGAGTTCAGTGTCAGCCATGATACAGTGGAGCAAAGAGGGTGAAGGTCCTTGCTCGAGGGCCAAACAGGTCCGACATGGGGTTGCTGTTGCTCTGTAACTCACACCACACCACTTACACCACTCAAATACTCCATACATATTTATTAAAAGACAATAAGGATTTTATTCTAGTTTTAGAGAATATCATGAGGCATTATTTTCTTTGTCCTATAAGAAGTGACCCTCCTCCTCATCCACATCCACTTGTAGATGCGTGCATATTCAATTATTTGTAAATATCATATGTATTAATTACATATATGCTTCAATATTATTATAGATTCATATACATTTTTATTAACATGTTATAATAAATTTGTATTGAAAATATAAGCTGTATTTTTCTAAAAGATGAGGTTGCAGTTGAAGTTGCCATGACAACTGTAATGCAAATGTAAATACGCCAAAAGACCAGAGCACCCATTAAATTACTATTTATTTATAAAAGTCTATTTATAGTCTTCACTTTTTGCCCCAAAGTATGTGTATATCTGACTGGTTAACATCTTATTCCAAAACCATGGGCATTAATATGGCATTATCCCTCTCTTCTGTTATAATAAGCCTCATTCTTCTGCAAAAGATGTCTACTAGATTTTTGAGTGTGGCTGTGTGGATCTGTGTTCATTCAGCTACAGGAGCATCAGTGAGACAAGGGACTGAAGTTGTGTGAGGAGGCTCCACTTCCAGTTTATCCCAAAGGTGTGCAGTGGGGTTAAAGCTAGAGCTCTGAGCAAGACCCCTTTGTTCTTCTGTTGTTTTGTTATTCTACTCCAAAGAGCTTAACTTCTGCACAGGGGGCTTTGTTATGGTGGATCAGGTTCGCCCCTCTTAGTTCCAGTGAAGAGAAATGTTAAGACAGGTAAGGCAGGTAACCAACAACCAACAACCTGACCCCCAACACCTCGACGACTAAAGAGATCATCGTGGACTTTTGGAAATCCAAGTTCCTGGGAGTTCACATCTCTGAGGATCTGACCTGGCACCAGAGCACTTTAGCTCTGGTTAAGGCACAACAACGCCTGTACTTCTTGAGAAGTCTCAAGAAAGCTCATCTGTCCCCAGGGAGGTTCTACCGCTGCATCATTTAGAGCATCCTGACCAACTCCATCACTGTATGGTACGGAGGATTCACTGTGTGTGAACGTAAAGCCCTGCAAAGGGTGGTCAAAAAACGGCCCAACGCATCACTGGCACCCAACTACCTGCCATTGAACACCTTCACCACAGCAGATGTCGGTGCAGAGCTCACAACATTGTTAAGGACTTTCCACATCCCAGTCACAAATTGTTTAACCTCCTTGAATCAAGAAGGAGATACAGGAACATACACACAAAAAACAGCAGGTTCAGGGACAGCTTTTTTCCAACATTTCTTAAATGCCATAATCTTAGAACCTTCTACTTCTGCACATTACCTCTTCAATTCCACAGCCTTAGAACATTAACCTGTGCATTAACGATGTCCACAGATCTCTGCACTGCTAGAGCCTTTATATTTATTATTTATTCACTGTACATATGTTTACATATATATCACATGCTGTAAATATGCTACATATTTATCTGCACTATTTGCACGATTGCTAAATTTTGCACTGGTATATGGCAACCGGGATTTCTTTGCTGTGTACCTGTACAATGCAATGACAATAAAGTTGTATCTATCTATCTATCTATCTATCTATCTATCTATCTATCTATCTATCTATCTATCTATCTATCTATCTATCTATCTATCTATCTATCTATCTATCTATCTATCTATCTATCTATCTATCTATCTATCTATCTATCTATCTATCTATCTAATTGTGAGACATAAACGGCCAGACTGGCTAGCGCTCACAGAGCTAACTCATATAACCACTTCTTACAACCATAAGGAGCAGAAAAGCATCTCAAAATGCACAGCACTACAAAGCTTAAACAGAATGTGTTTTAAGAGTAAAAAACTACATTAGGTTCCACTCCTGTCAGCCAGGTACAGAAATCTGAGGCTACACTGGGAACCAAAACTAGAGTTGAAGACTGAAACAGAAAAAAAAAATAGGCAATGTTCTACTAGTTGCTGAACCATGATTAGCTAAATAATTGAAAAAAAGTCTTAATTCATACAAATGACATACTGTAAACATTTGATAAATTCTTTCCTGGTGCCTAATGAGTTGAATTTGCTTGCCATCTGGTGTTCTCTTTTGGAACTGCACTTAATAGGTTAGATAATAGAAGCGTTCAGATTTGTTTTATGATATTAATGAAGATAAATTGTGTGAGGGGAGAAAAATGAGAAATATATCTTTCCCCACCATTAATACATGGAGATGTGCACTGCCTTAGCATAGTCTAAATAAGGAAACAAATTAACCAAAAATCCAGCTATATATATATATATATATATATATATATATATATATATATATATATATATATATATATATATATATATATATATATATTCATTCGAAAACTGTAATTGGCAGTTTATTAAGAAGTCAGGTCAGCCATGATACGCCCCCCCTGGAGAAAAGAGGATTAAAGGTCTTGATCAAGTGGCAGCATCCAAAAACCTTAACTATTGAGCCACCACAGCCCCTAGATAAAATGTTTTAAATAATCATAAGAAAATGAGTACATTTAAACTTTTAAGAATCAAAATGTCAGATGTTAACTTTAGCACCAGACTGTATATCCTCAGTGTCAGTCCAGTGATTAAAACAACACAAATTGTATTTTTACTTTTTTTATGTCTGGTATTCTTTTACCATGGATTTATTTATTACAAATAATTTATTGATTTATTTACCTTGCATTATTAGTTTGAGCAAAATTTAGATTTTTATATTGAGTTTTGGAAATAACTGGACTTTACAAGATAAAAGTCCAGTTTTTTTCCTCTGATGAGAAGAAGAAATAAACTGACCTTGTAGCCAAAAGCAATTTCCTAAATCTCAGAAACTGTAATTCTTTATATTGGAACTCTAAATACATTTCTAATACATATTGATTTCTTTCTAATCCTGTTTTACTTTCTATAAAACTTTTGGTGATCAAGCTTTATTGCTTGAGTATCGAATTTGTGTGACATTTTGTGACATATTACATTTGCCACAAAGATTTTTCTTGCTCATAACTACATCCTAAGTTTTAGAATAATGTGTAATTGTAGGAGGCTTTTTTACTTCTGCACAAGAACGCATCTTTACCTCCTGGAGCATGGCATTAAAATCTTTAGCTGCAGATGATGGTTAAATAACTGCTTATTTTTTCCCAGGATGATGCACAGAGTATTCTCTTATCTAAAAGTTACTACTGTATCTATTACTGTAGGACTGAAGTCACCTACAGGGCAAAATAAGGTAAATGTAAATAAAGTAAACAAAGCTTTACAGCTACCAGTATAACAACGACACACAGAAAGTTTTTTTTGATTATTAAAATGGTCTGTTTTGTTTTGAGGTTATCGAAAACACACAAAAAACTGAAAGGCGCCCTTCTCTATTTTATTGCCTTCACATAAACATGGCATTGCAATCAACACACTAGAACAGCTTTCCAGACTGTTTAGATCAGGGGTCACCAACATGGTGACTAAAATTACCTGTTTCCTACTTTGTTAAATCATTGTTGATAATTATTATGAGAAATCATTAATGATCAGTGTCTTCATATAGATGAATATCATTAATTATTATTAATAATATTTAATAAAAGGTAAATTGGGCAATTTTTTATTTCAGATCAAACTGAAAACTGTGTGTATCAAACTGGTAGCCCTTCACATTAATCAGTACCCAAGAAGTAGCTCTCAGTTTCAAAAAGGTTGGTGACCCCTGGTTTAGATCATCCAAAAGCACCAGACTCCTTATGCTAGCTCTTACATTGGCTTCCAAAAGCAACGTTCATTGGTTAAGGATATTAAGGATTCTTTTTTTGAAGCCCCCTCTGGAGGACTGTCTTCTCATGTCACTCATTTATCTCCTCAAGCTCCAGTCATCTGTGGTGCTACAGGACTGGAGTAATGATGATTTGTGTGTTACTAATGGCCAAATTAATTACATGTTAACAATGTTAACAAGTTTGTTTGTTAATGCATTAATTAAGCTTAATAAACACCACAGGAAACTTTATCAAATGTACTCTTAAATATAGGTCAAGGAGTACCAAACCGTATGTTGATCTGAATGATGCATGAATTAAATGTGAATTATTTGATCATTTTTGGTATACCATTTGCACCTGTGCTGCTGGTTTACTCCTGGTCCTGACTTACATGGATAGCTGCTCTAAACACAGTTCATTTTCAGGGGGAGTGATACAATTATATATCACAATTATATATCATAAGATTATATACTGTATACCGTTTCTGCTTACAACTCTTTAAAAAACAATTCAATTATCAATATCTCTTTATCTTCATGTGATTTTCAGTCCCTCTTCCTGCAACTTATCACTCTGGCCGTATTTCCTACCCTTTTGCCCTCATTTACATTTTCTTTAAATAAGCTGGGCACTGTATGTCATAGTGCATGTGCAATCGATAGAAGGTTTATTATGTGTAGCTGCAAAATCATTACATGAATAAGCATTCACTAATCATGAACTTACCCTAGTACATACCTTAGTATTTAACGATGAGTTCATTAAAATTGGCCTCTTAAATTATGATTTGCAGCTACATTTTATTAATCTACTATCATTTGCTCAGGCAGTACTAGACATAAAGTAATCCCCAGTCCATTTAAAGAAGATGTGAATAATGGTAAAGAGCTCCTGCTCCCGAGGATCAAACGTGGAACGTGGAAATCTGGAAGCCCGAGCCAAGTCAGCCTCTTTACAGGCTTATTGACAGTAAAGAACTTTTCTGATGTCATCATATACATTATAGAATAGCCTTTATTTGTCACATATACATTACAGCACAGTGAAATTCTTTCTTTGCATATCCTTCACAGGGTCAGCCATGATACAGTGCCCCTTGAGCACAGAAGGTGAAGGGCCTTGCTCAAGGGCCCAAGAGTGGCAGATTGGTGATACTAGGGCTTGGACCCCTGACCTTCCAATCAATAACCCACCACTTTCACCACTGAGCTACCACTCCCCAAATTATCTTAGGATAACTTAATTACATCATTTACACTTTACTTCATTAAAGTCTGATTAACACCAAATGATTATAATAACACTACTCTGTGTGAATGTGTAGGATTCTGTGAGCCTAAAGTAATTATGTGAAATCAATGTCCATAACTCATATGAGTAAATCCAACAAATAATTTTTTTTATTCAGTGCAGAGAGGGGTTCAAAAAATATCTAGGGCATCTAGGGTTATGATTGTGTGGTCACAAATATTAAATAAATAATGCATTTGAATACTGTACATCAAAGGAAAATATTTCCTGAATCCTGTTGGGTCAATTTAATTTAATATCATGAACACCTCCAGGGGTCCATAATAAAAATTCATTTTAAAGTATTTTATTAGAATGGTAAAAAAAAAAAAAAGGTGTAATAGTGTCAGGGATCCACCAGCCACACCTTCACCTATCACTCCAAGCAACTCTCCCACTTACTAATCAGCTACACCTGGCCCTCATCAGCTCCCATGCTAACCACCCCCTTTCCTCCACCATCTCATTGTCCGTTCTACAGCTTAGGCAATAGAACACTGTCGGACTACCCAAGTTACACAGTTTTGTTTATCTTTGGTTACGGGACTCTATGTGGTTTTGTTTTACATCAGTCTGGTCACAGCTCTCACCTGGATCAGTTAACCTGGGGTTTCATTGCGGTTTACCGTTTTGTGCTTTGCCCTGTTATTCCTCATTAAAAAGCCTTGTGGATTTCACTTCGGTTTCCGGCACATTCTTTCGCCTGACAAATAGACACTACAGCAGACAATTTAATCACAGGTGTTTTATTGTAATTCTACAGTATTTTTTTGCATGTTAAAATTGAGTGTCTTATCTCACACATCTTATACTTTAATTAGCATTTTTATTAATTAACTTCTTTAGATTCATCATTTTTTATATTTTAACTTTTAATTTATTTACTATTTATTGAATGCCATTCATTTAGTTTTCGTATATTTGAAAAAGGACAACTATGGTAATCAATCTGGCATCTTATTTTTCTGTAAAATCAGCAATCAACAATCAATACTTTTAAGGCAGATCTCATAAAGATACTGAGGTGATCTCTCAGGTTAAACCCTTGTGCTCCATAGCACTGACATCACTGACAGATTTTGGTCACTAAAGCAGCAAAGTGAATATGCCCTGTCCTGATTAAACCTTGGAAACTGCAGGGGTAATAGAAGGACAGCAGGTCGTCTTATTTTTAAAGTCTGCTCAAACATTTACTCACAGTGTGCCATGTTGTCATTGTTGGTAGTTAAAAATGTTTGACACTTAGCTGACTTTTTAAGGATGTGTCCTGCTTCTTGCAGATCCTTTTACTGAGTGAAATCTGTATTGTTGAAAGATTTATGATCAAACTCTTGATGTCACCCAAATGAGGATGGGTTCCCCTTTTGAGTCTGGTTCCTCTCAAGGTTTATTCCTCATAACATCTAAGGGAGTTTTTCCTTGCCACAGTCACCACGGCTTGCTCATTAGGGATAAATGCACACCATTCACCTTGACTGTTGATTTCTGTAAAGTTGCTTTGAGACAATGTCTGTTGTGAAAAGCGCTATAGAAATAAACTTGACTTGACTTGACTTGAAATTTGGATCAAACAATTTGGATACAAGAAAGAATTGTATGAACTGAATGGAAGGCTGATAAATTGCTGTGCTTCAATACTTTGGAATAATTTCAACATAACAACAACACAGCGGTATAACAACACAAGATATTTCTGACCATCGTTGAATGGTTATCACAAAAAAAGAAAAAAAAAAACCCCCGCAATCTCTTAAATATGTAGCATTAGAAGTTTCTCAGAGTTTATTACTCTATTATTTTATCTGGAAACGCATGTTCGGGCAGCCAAATTCAGTATTATCTGAAAATTTGCCTCACTTTATGTAAATCATTCTCTCATTTTGTCCCTACAATTTTTAAAAGGGTTGTATCTAGAGCCATTTGGGGTCAAATTAAGAACACTTAGGAATTCTAAATTTGTAGTGAGTGGAGTGACATGAGGGAAAAAACGAGGGATATCATTATATGTGATTTTCCACATGGTGGCAGTGTAGTGATGCATATAGAAATTAGTTTTGAATATAAATTGCTAAAAGAAAGTTTCTATAGGCTGTGTTCATATTAAAATTGTCAATCCATAATAACTTTTTGGTTTACAACGCTATCACAGTATTTATCAATTTAGCACAAAAAAAAAGAATTTTTGGTCTAATAGGAAAGTGTTAAACAACAGTGTTAAAAAACAGTCTATTAAGACTAGAACAGAGCTGCAACAGAACATGAGTAGCTCTCCACATACAAACGTGAAAGACATACAGTACAGTCATGGCAGAATGCACATGCATCACCTAGCATGCCTATATGCAATGATTAGCAAAACAATAAAGGCTATGACAGGTAAACAATTAACTTTATAAATTAAGTTATAATCGTATGTGACATTAATAATCTTTTTCTTCTTTTTCTTCTGCTTCTTCTTTTGGCTGCTCCCATTAGGGGTCGCCAAAGAGGATCATCCGTCTCCATACCCCCCCTGTCCTCTACATTCACCTTTTTCAGACCAACTACCTGCATGTCTTCCCTAACCACATCCATAAACCTCCTTTTTGGTCTTCCTCTTTTCCTCCTTTCTGGTGGCTCCTCAGCATTCTCCTACCGATATACCCGATGTCCCTCCTCTGCACATGTCCAAACCATCTCAATCTCGCCTCCCTCACCTTGTCTCCAAAACGTCCTACAAGCGCTGTCCCTCTAATAAACTCATTTCTAATCCTGTCCATCCTCGTCACTCCCAATGAAAACCTCAACATCTTCAGCTCTGCTACCTCCAGCTCCACCTCCTGTCTTTTACTCAATGCCACTGTCTCTAATCCATACAACATCACAGATCTCACCACAGTCCTATAAACTTTCCCTTTCACTCTTGCAGATACTCTTCTATCACAAATCACTCCTGCCACTCTTTTTCACCCACTCCACCCTGCCTGCACTCTTTTCTTCACTTCTCTAACACACTGTCTATTACTTTGCACTGTTGACCCCAGGTACCCGAACTCCTCCACCTTCTCTACCTTTTCTCCCTGCAACCGCAACACTCCACTGCCCTCCCTCTCACCACAAATTACAATATCATCCGCAAACATCATAGTACAGGAAGACTCCTGTCTGATCTCGTCCATCAACCTGTCCATCACCACTGCAAAGAGGAAAGGACTCAGAGCCGATCCTTGATTCAGTCCAACCTTCACCATGAACCAGTCTGTTGTTCCTACTACACATTCATTGCTGTCACACTGTCCTCATACATGTCCTGCACCACCCTAACATACTTCTCTGACACACCTGACTTCCTCATACAATACCACGACTCCTTTCTTAGCACTCTGTTGTACGCTTCCTCTAAATCTACAAATACACAATACAACTCTTTCTGACTTTTTCTATACTTCTTCATGAACATTCTCAAAGCAAATAAGGCATCTGTGGTGCTTTTCCTCGGCATTAAACCATACTGTTGCTCACAGATGGTCACCTCTTCTCTCAGCCTGGCTTCCACTACTCTTTCCTATAACTTCATGGTGTGACTGATTAGGTTTATTCCCCTGTAGTTACTGCAGGTCTGCACATCTCCCTTATTCTTAAAGATCGGTACAAGTACACTCCTTCTCCATTCCTCAGGCATCCTCTCACCTTCCAGAATTTTGTTAAAAAATCTTGTTAAGAACTCCACTGCCATCTTTCCTGAATATCTCCATGCTTCGACCGGTATGTCATCTGGTCCTACTGACTTTCCACTTTTCACCCTCTTAATCGCTACTCTCACTTCCTCCTTACTAATCTTATCCACTTTCTGCTTCACCATCTCCACACCATTCAACCCACTCGCTCTCTCATTTTGCTTGTTCATCAGCTGCTCAAAATACTCCCTCCATTTTCTCAACACACTCTCCTAACTAGTCAACACATTTCCACCTCCATCCTTTATTGCTCTAACTTGCAGCACATCCTTCCCAGCTCTGTCCCTCTGCCTGGCTAATCGGTATAAATCCTTTTCTTCTTTCTTAGTGTCCAACCTCTCATACAGCTCCTCTTATGTCTTTTCCTTGGCTTTGGCCACATCCCTTTTCACCTGCTGCCACATCTCCTTGTACTCCTGCCTACTTTTCTCATCACTTTGTCAAACTCAATTCAGTTTTGCCAACCTCTTTCTCCTTATGCTGTCCTTCACTTCCTCATTCCACCACCACGTTTCTTTTTTTTTTCTTTCTATTTCCAGATGTCACACCAAGTACCATTCTCGCTGCCTCCCTTATCACTTCTGCAGTAGTTGCCCAATCATCCAGCACCTCTTCACCACCACCGAGCCCCTGTCTGACCTCTTCCCGGAATTTCAAAATACAGTCTACCTCCCTCAGTCTTCACCATCTTATTCTTCTTTCAGTCCTCACTCTACTCCTCTTCTACTTCACCTCCAAAACCATCCTACAGACCACCATCTGATGCTGTCTAGCTACACTGTCCCCTGCCAACACCGTCCAGTCTCTAATCTTCATCAGTTTGTATCTCCTACATAGAACATTGTCCACCTGTGTGCATCTTTCTCCACTCTTATACGTCACCCTATGATCCTCCTTCTTCTTAAAATAAGTATTCACCATTCTACCATTTCCATCCTTTTAGCAAAATTGACCACCATCTGCTCTTTCACATTCCTCTTTTTAAGGCCATACCTACCCATCACCTCCTCATCAACTCTGTTCCCTTTACCTACATGCCCATTAAAGTCTGCCCCAATCACCAATCTTTTATTCCTAGGTACACCTTCTACCACTTTATCTAATTCACTCCAGAATTTTTCCTTCTCCTTCATCTCACAGCCCACTTGTGGAGCATAGGCACTGATGATATTTATCATCACCCCTTCAACTTCCAGCTTCACGTTTATCACCCTATCAGAAACTCTTTTCACCTTCACTACACTCTTACTAAACTCGTCCTTCAGAATCACCCCTACACCATTTCTCTTTCCATCCACACCATGATAGAACAGTTTAAAGCCACCTCCAATGTTCCTGGTCTTAATCCCTTTTCAATTGGTCTCCTGAACACACAACATATCTAACTTTCTCCTCTCCATCATATCAGGACGTCTTCCTCCTCTCCTTCTCCTCCTTCAGCTAACTGTAGCCCAATTTCCACCGTTACCCTGTTGGCTAACAATACCTATGGTGGTCGTTGGTAACCCGGGCCTCGATCGATCCGGTATGAAATTCTTATTTGTGATCTGCATATTCAATTTGGCTCGTGTTTTACACTGGATGCCACTGGAACCCTCCCCATTTATCCGGGCTTGGGACCGGCACTAAGAGTGCACTGGCAACCCTAATGGCTGGGTTATACGTGACATTAAAAATAATCGAGTTAAATAAAATAAAAAATAAAAAAGAAGAAAAAAAGGATTTTGCTGCGTAGATTAACTGTTCATTACAAATACAATGCAAATATAGAGGATAAATAAAACTTTACAGGCTGTGCTGTAAATTTTTACTAATATGGTAGTGTGATGCTGAGTTTTGACATGTTTTATTCCACTTCCACTACAGCAGTTCCCAACAATTAAATTTTTCTGTTAATTAAAGAATGACACATGATATTTTCATTTTTTATAGTTTTATCCATGGCACAAAATCCTGTTAGCCCTAATTCTATTGCAGCTTTAAACAGTTCAGAAGAATCTGCAAAATTAATTTTAGTTAGTTTTAATTAGTCTTCATTGTTTGGGACTTTCCCATATTGTTAAAAAAAACTTATCCTCTTGTGGTTACAGATTAGTGACACCGGAAACCTTTTCCATAAATTTTAAATAAACATCTATTCCCAAAAATCATTACTATTTTAATGATTATATTGTATTTTTTGTTAAATAACAAGTGAGATTTATTTGAAAAAAAATACTACAGAAACAATAACAATAATAATTATCATAAATATAACAACACTGTTATTATAATCACAATTATGATGATTATAGAAAAAAAATAAAGGACAATATCAGCTTTAAGGATATTTATGTAAATATGTGATATGAAGAATTTTAAATTAACAGCGCTGTCAATAATACAAGTGCCTGAGAAGAACAGCAATCGATATCAAGAACTAGAAATAAAAAGGCAACAGAAGAACATTCAACTGTCCAGAGACAAAACTTGTCAGCTTGAACCAGTATGTCTATGTTTCAACTTTTGACCCGAGCTGTTCTGTTCCATGACATTTAATCCATGCGCTGGCTATCAAAACAGATGCTCAGGGCGCTATAGCAAGCTTTTCATACCTCATCTAACTTAAAAGAAAGTTTTTTTGTCTATGGCAGATCCATCAGATCTCAGTTTGCTGGTGCTGTAATAAAAGCTGCTGTTCATATTATTATTTATGCTGCATGGATCTTTGTACACTTGAAATCCTTTGCAATTTGGATGTATTGTATTCAGAGTAGGATTTTTTGGCTTAAAAATAATGGGCATGTTTAATGAAACATTTTGTGTGATGCATGTGGGTGTTATTGTGCATGTGTGGGTGTCTGTGTGCACCCTGGTGTCACATACCTGGTTTATTATCTCTCTTTGATTTACATCCTGTGGAATTAAGATTTGTCAAGATCGTCCTGTATAATTATCATATCCACAAAAATAACAAGGTGTCTGACAAACAGTAACAGTGTCACATACAGTATGAGGGAATGAATTTAAACACATCTTGGGATAAATGTGGGTAACGAATATTTTAAAAGTTTTCTTTTGGACCATTTGGGAGAACTGTAGATCCCATAAAACAGGTTAGGTTGTGACATGTAAAAGATTCCTCTCCTTTTGCAACTTTTACACATTTTATAATATGACAGTCAAGAACTGCAAAATTGCTTAATGCTTTGTCAGATTAATGTTTACTATAGATTGAATTGTCGTTTAAATTGGGCCATTTCAATACTTTCAAGTTCTAGTCATTCTGCTACTTCAATGTGGCAGTATATGAAGTCAATTTGTTGACGTAAAAAGGTGAAGCTCTATTCCAGGCTTGAAGACAAAGGTTTCTCTTTTACAATCTTTAACTTTTTTTTATTAGTCTCTGCTAATGAAAGGCACTCTCAAAGCCCAATGTAACACCACCGTGCTTGCAACCGAGTACTGAATTATGTTCTCAAAATGGAGTGGTTATGATGTTTTACTAAATCCAAAAGAAGATCAGTTTTGGTTATCAGCCACCAAAATTTGAACTTCTTCCAATATTATTGCTATTTTGTAAAAATTCATGGCATACAATATCATTTCAGTTATTCATTATTTATGGGGAACTTAGTCTGGGATTAATTCTGTTAATAATCAAAATTTCTGTTTTATATACTGGGTGAACTGGGAAATTCCAGCTCCAAATAAAAAATTCAACAGATAGGCCAAATTAAAATCAATCATGTTTGAAATAATAAAAGCAAACCCATTAGCAATAATAATTATTTTGAACGTTCACAGTAAGGGGTATGAGACAGGCTAAGTTTGGGTGTTTTTTTAGCACATCTCTGAATCTTAATACGTGTATGGCTAAGAAATGTATTTTACATTGTTTTTAACCTTTAGTAGTGAAAAAATGGTGAGAAAACAACATCTAGCATTTATAATAGTTAGCAATGCACAAATCAGACTAGAATAATATGAACTGTTACATTAATAAAAAAACAATCAATGAATTGATTAGAAAGGGTTTGTTGTGGGGGAGCTATTAAATAGGTAATTTAATAGTTATGTATCAATAAAATGACATTTATTTATATTTTAGAGCAGTGGCTGTCTGCATATAAAACATAACCCACTGTTTTTACCTTAAAAATAATTTGTAAATTTAATTCCAGGCTGAACTTTTTTTGCCTGAAGTTTTTGATTTATTAGTTTCTTTAGTGAACTTTAATTACAGATAAATTAGATTTCTTCAGTACAATCTGAGACAAAATTGTGCGTGTGCGCATGCACACAAACACACACATTTATATTTATAAAAACTTTTTTGGTGAAACTTTATTACATTTCTTCTGTCCAATTTAAAACAAATGAGTGTGTTTCCCAACTGAAAGCCCACTGCTGCGTTAATGTGTTCACTGTGGTAATACCCCAGTAGGGTGAGTACCACTACATAAAGCTGTAGGTCAGCAGGAGACAGAAACCTCAGGCAGGTTGTTAAAGAATCTGTTCTCACATTTCTGTTCCTCCAGGTTCCACCTCATCAGAGCTGCTGAAGAAGGAGGCGACGGAGAGATCACTGTCTGCTACGTGCAATGAACTATTACACAGCAGCATTTACAAGAGGACCAACTAAGGTTCTGTCAAGAGCTGCTAAACACATAATCAGTGCAATAAGTGCTCCTTGACATTTCCAAAATAGAATCATATTATATTACAGTATATAGTCTTTAAAGCCAGATTAATAGAAATATGCTTTATTGTTTTATAATCAAATAGGTTTTTTCTTAATTAGCGATCTAACTGAATTCTCATTTGTCCAGAAAGTTTATGAGGAGCATGACAGATATTTCATAATATTAAATGTAATTATATTAAAGAATAATTTTCTAGTGTTTTTTTCCTAAAGTGATTTATGAGAAAAATACATATACATTTACCATGGAGAGCATTTGGTCTTTACAAAGAGATAAATTATGTCCAACAAACAAACCCCGCAAACCCACCACCCCGCCACCCCAACCACACACACACACACACAAACACTGCATTAAATATGTGAATACATATAAATGTGTAAATATTGACACAGAAAAGCACACTAACACACACACACTAACACACACAAACACACACACACACACACACACACACACACACATACACACACACACACACACACACACACACATACACACACACACACACACACACACACACACACACACACACACACACACACACACACAAATCCTAAACCTTCAACAATCTGCATACAGGCAGAATGACAAAATAAACCCCAGTAGGGGTGTGAGGTTTTTTTATTTTATTTTTTTTACTTACATTCTGTGACACATCTTTTTAAAGTGAATCAAACCATGACTCTTTAAAACGATTATCTTTATCCATTCTATTTCCATTCTATTTCCATTCTGATTGGGGTGGTCTCCTTTTGCATTACCCCACCCTATTGACAGATTTTTACTGATCCAATGGCACACTCTGTGCCCTTCATGCTCACCAAATCTCAGCAGATTTTGACAGAGCTCTATCCAGCACATCATCAAAATCCCAACTGGGAATATTTTTTTGAGTTTATCTCTGCAGTACACTTGTACAATAGTTGAGAGTTGTAGAATTGGCATTAATGAGGTTGCGGTCGCTCATTGTGGCCTGACTCCTGAATAATTTGTCACCAAACATCATCAACAAACACGTTAAGCATATAAATAAAGCCCAGGCTGCCTTTTCTCTGTGGTGGGACTGATGGCAGACATACCACCTGGAGACAGAGAGTCATGGCCATGCACTCCAACCTAATGAGTCCCTACACACTCTTCCACTGCTGTAAATACAAAGAAAGCTACCTGTGCTGCTGAAAAACAACCACAATCTGTCGCTCGCATCACATTTAATTCCCCCCAGAGGCTCTACCACAGGCACTTGGGTCCTCGGCAGGGATTTATATACCAGACCCAGCTGAACAGATGAGGATATTTCCAAATAATTTTTATATTAGACACCCAAACACATTTTCAGAAAAAAAAGATATTTGCACATATTCTTAACCGAATTTGTCAAGCTTTCTGGGGCTGTTTTCACATCTGCCAAAGTGATGAACTTGTGAATATTACTGATTGTGCAGCTGCAGCAGCACCTACTTAATAAACCTGCTAGTGTGTGTGTGTGTGTGTGTGTGTGTGTGTGTGTGTGTGTGTGTGTGTGTGTGTGTCACACTGAGTGGGTGCTAATGAGAGCAGGTGCATGCAGTTCATCTGCTTGGTGACAGGCAGGTTAGTTTAACAATTTAAAAAGAGAACTGGTGCATCTTCTCCAATCCATCTTTCACTGCACACTCACCCCCTTTATATTCATAAAAATGCAATTAGTATCATATTATATTCTTCTTTACTATATGTACTTTATTAATACTGTACATTTGAAAATCTACAATAGTTACTGCTACTATTTCAGCTACTTCAACTGCTTCTACTGCTATTCCTACTCCTCCTACTACATTTAATGCTTCTAATACTACTAGTACTACAGCTACAAAACATGACACTTCTATTACTACTCTTACTGCTGCTATATAATACACCAGCCAGGCATAACTTTGTGGCAACCTGTCTAATATTGTGTTGGTCCCCTTTTTGCTGCTAAAACAGTTCTGAACCGTCAAGCATTGACAGCACAAACTTCTTCAGAAATTCAAGTTACAATAGCTCACCTGTTGGTTCGGACCACACGGGCCAGCCTTCCCACCCTACGTACATTAATGAGTCTTGGCATCCAGTTACCCTGTCCCTGGTTTAACACTGTTCCTTCCTTGGACCACTTTTGATAGATACTCACTAGAGATCAAACAATTGATCAGCCAGATGATTAATCAGGCCAACTTTTGGCATTTTTTTATTCATCAGCATTTGCTGATTCTGCTGCAAATTAGGCAGATTATTAGGCAGGCGTGTCTGACTCACCAAACCGCATGTGTACGTTCTGCACTTGTGTGAGAGAACTCCCACAATACCATCTATCAGAGGTGGCAAAAGTACACACATCCTTCACTTAAGTAGAAGTACAAATATCCATGTTTTAAAATACTCGGGTAAAAGTTGAAGTACTGACTATACTTTTTTACTCAAGTTAAAGTCAAGACATTTGGGTTCTGACATGTACTAATGTAACTTAAGTTACTACTACCTGTTTTGGTGTCACACTGGTAACTGGACGTCACATCATATTAATATTAGGGCTGTCCATATATTATACTATTTAATCACAAATAATTGGATAATTGTCATGAGTTACGATTAATTGCAGTTTAATCACACATTTTTATCTGTTCTAAATGTACCTTTAATTAATAATGAAAAGATTTTTTTTTCACTCTAATCAACATGGGCATGGAGAAATTTTGATGCTTTATGCAATGTATGTTTATTATTCATAATACCAAACTCAACCTAGAGCATGAAGTCAAAATATTCTTGTAAACGTATTATGCTATATTATACCTACTACTTCTACTACTACAAATTCAGATTTATTTTTACTATCGCTTATAGTACTACACTACTTCTTCTCCTACAATTTCTACTTTTACTACTACTACTATTACTATACTATACTTAGTATAGTATAGTATAGTATAGTATAGTATAGTATAGTATAGTATAGTATAGTACACCTAATACTTCTCCTAAAACAAAAAATTAGATGTATCATTTACTTCTGCTATTACTTCTACTACAACTTCAACAAATGGCACCTGATAGTGGGTGGGTTTTATTAGGGAGCATGTGAAAAACATTTCCTAAAAATGTATGTGTTAGAAGCAGGAAAAATGGGCAAGCTTAAGTATCTGAATGAGTTTGACAAGGGCCCAATTGTGATGGCTAGATGACTTGGTCAGAGCATCTCCAAACCTGAAGCTCTTGTGGGGTGTTCCCAGTCTGCAGTGGTCAGTATCAAAAGTGGTCCAAGGATGGAACAGTATTGAACCAGCGACAGGTTTAAGGTTGGCCAAGGCTCACTGATGAATGTAAGCTTAAACTGCACGTGGGGAGTAAAGGCTGGCCCGTGTGGTTCGATCCAACAGATAAGCTACTGTAGCTCAAATGGCTAAAGAAGTTAACGTTGGTTCTGATAGAGAGGTGTCAGAATACACTGTGCATCATAGTTTGTTGCGTATGGGGCTGCGTAGCCAGGGTGCTAACCCTACCCCCTTCTGACCCCTGTCCACCCCTGCAAGCACCAACAATAGGCATGTAAGCATCAGAACTGGACCACAAAACAATAGAAAAAGGTGGCCTAGTCTGATAAATCATGTGGATGGCTGGGTGCAGGTTTGTAGTTTACCTGGAGAAAACATGACAGCAGGATGTACTATGGAAAGAAGGCAAGCCGGTGTGTTGTTTGAGTTAAAAAGAAGTCATCTTTGATAATGAGGATATTATATCATCCTTTATTGTTAATTTTACTTGCAAATTGGATCTAACTATATGCAGCACTTTGAATTATTATTGCTTAGTTATATTACTTTTTTCTTGCACTTGTAGCTAAAAATAGAAAATCCATATTTTCTGAAAGTTTATTATAAAAAAAAATATTATAAAATGCACCAGTGAAAACACCCTGTAATAACAATAATTGGTATAATTAGGAGTAGAAATACTATTATTAAATATTAAAAGAAATTGGAAATGACTGTAATTGAAGAGACAAATTAGGATCTGAAAAAGCACAGTTAATGCATACTGTACCACTAAGATTTAGGTTTATAAAATAATTGCCATCTTTATCAGTTTTGTTCGGTTTGTGGCAACACTAGTAATTAAATGGTAATAAAGACACAAGAAACGCCAGGTGTGCAAAAACTTTTTACAGGCAGTGTAGATAAATACTATAATCATTAGGGAAATTTTATTTTTAACTTCAACAGATCAAGAAGACTCCTGGATGTGCCTGTATCGAGAAGAAAGGATTTTACTTTCTGAAGCCAAGCCAAAATAAGAAAAAAAAAAAAAAACAGAAAAATGAATAAACAGTCAACTGAAAAAAGCTCCTTTAGATGAAATTAGCATTACTTGGTAATGTTTAAGGGGCACAAACTTTAGGGCAATCACTGGAGATTGCAAGAGATTACTAAACTGAAACATTTCAAATCATTATGTTTATTACTTCTAATTTCATGTCAGGTTGTTCAGTAATTTATTTTTTAATTCAAGGCGCAAACATACAAAAATAGACCAGATGCATGTAATTATGAGGTGAGTCAATTTCAGTGGCACAACAATGACACAACAGCAACAAACTGGAGCCACTCAATATCAAACATCTATAATAAATATACCACTGTGGTCATTTTGCATTGTATAACAAGAAATTTCAGGATGGATTTGTATTGTAATTAATATCAACAGTCTACAACAATGGCTCAGGACCACAGGTTGCATGAACATGAATCCCTGCACACCTCAACAATAATGCAATGATGCATGGATATTCAGTGCCACCGAGATGAGGATGGGCTCCCTTTTCAGTCTGGTTCCTCTCAAGTTTTCGTCCTCTTACAATCTCAGTGTGTTTTTTCCTTGTCACCTTTACCACTGGCTTGCTTATTATGGATAAACTTAAAATGATGAGGGAATTTTAGGCACTAAATCATTGATTTTTTTATACAACTTTATAACAGCTTTATCGCTGTAAAGCTGTTGTGAGACAGTGTTCATTATTCAAAGCACTATACAAATAAAAATTAATTGAATCTTAGATGCTGTGTACCAAAAAGATGAGGAGACTCTACTTTCTATAGAAGCTCGGGTCCTTCAATGATTACAGTTTACCTGTTGGAGCTTTTCTACCTGTCTGTTGTAGATAGTGCAGTCTCATTTGCAGTGCAAGATGGCTGGAAATGTAATAAAGATCACCAAGCTGGTCAAGAGGGCTGTCTCAGTCTTGGGCAGCTTATTTGACACTATTTAGGTGGTGGTGGAAAACAGAACACTCAGTAAAACTTATATTCACTCCCAATCATCATTTTGTATAATATACAACATCCTCTTCATGACTTACTAATAAGGTTGTTTGTTCCAACAGTGATTACACTGTACATCACTGCACTAAGCCAGTCTTAAGGTTAACTTATTGAGAAATGTTTGAATTTGTCCAGTATCCATTATTTACAACCATATGCACGGCCACTTAAATGCCATTTCTCTTTTGTTGATACACTGCTTACAATGTTCACTTTAATAATGTTGCCACTGCACTGTCACCTTAATTCACTTCAAGGCTGCTGGTGTATCAGCATTGTTTACACATAACACCCTCACTGTAAACTAGCAAACCAAAAAAGTTTTCTTACATTAGTTATTTGGTCAGTTGTTTTTTTCACTGTTAGTTAGTTGTTTTTCTATGAAACCAACTGCAGTAACAACCTTCAGTGCCCTCCAAACATTTACTGTATAGATAAAAAAAACAGATGAAACATAAAAACGGAATAAATGACAACATATAACCCAAAGGACACCTGACGATCACAGAGCCTATGGAACATCCCATTCCTTATTTAATTTATTTTGCCATTACAGTGCCATTACACTTTTTCTACCAGATTTTGGGGTCAGTTCGTACACTCCAACCTTAACACACTTTGTGTACAGCAGCCTTGTCATGCTGAAACGGTGTTTGAACTAATAAGTTCCAGTACAGAAATATCTTGCTTACTTTTAACAACTGGTACGATGTTAGGGGTACACTTATAATTCATTTTAGTTTGTTTTTTGAAAATAATATAAGAGAAAAATAATACTTACCAAGTAAGTTTCTTGTTAGTGCTTCAGAAGTTCAGAGATGGTCCCTTTTAATTTAATAACCTCAAAATGAATACAAAAATTTTCATAAGACTATCATACAATGGCTCTGTTTCAAACCAGAACCTACCTGAGGAGTTGTTGCCAATAAAGTGACCTGTTTAAGTTTGGGAAAAAAAATCAATGTACTATTGTTTAAACTATCCTTAACACAAATTTAGAAATAAGTGAATCTATTCACTACTGCAATAATGCAGAGTGCAGAAGTCATTCCATCGGCTCTGTCCAGCAGTGGACTCCATAAGCAAAAACCAATTACCTGAGCACTATTGATCACAAGGATGTTCCTATTATGCTGAGATTACATTGCCAATTTATGTTCTAAAGACATCTGTGCTTTAATGGAGCAAGCAATGAAATATTGATGAAATTCAAATTTCAAATGGAAGAAAAACAATAATGAGAGAGCTTTTGTTCAAATGAAGTCCAAACCAGGATTCAGTCCATGATTAAATGAGCACTGGTACAACATTTAGCCTAACATTTGCGCACACCTGACTATCACAACCATATACCATTTTTTCCCAAACTTCTAACCAGTAGCACAAAATTGTATGTGAAAAACTTGTATACTGTGTATAGTTGTATACTATATACTACTACTGTAGCTTCTGCACCTGACCTTTCAGAGTGTTACCGATCTTCTTAAAGCTCTAGCCATCTTTGTGGAGAGCAACAATTCTTATTTTCAAATCCTGGGAGTTCACTGCAATCAGGTGCCATGTTGAACATCCAGAGGTCATTATGAGAGAATTGTACTCAAAGCACCAAATTTTAACTGCTCTAATACACGATACACAAATTTGTATTTTTCTGTCAAGCAGACAAAAACATAAACATGATGAATAGGACATGTGGCTTTGCATAGTTACACAACATACAGCTGTAATCACTTAGGGTGTACTTACTTTTGTTGCCACCTATTTAGACAGTAATGGCTGCATGAGTTATTTTTAGAGGACATTAAATCTGTATTGCTATATAAGCTGCACATTGACTACTCTAAAATATAAACAAGTTTCATTTCCATTGTATTGTCGCTTGAAAAGTTATACTGCAATGGCTGCTGAAATGTGAGGGGTGCACTCACTTTTGTGAGACTTTCCTTTTCCTGACTTTCCTGTGTCTGCATACTTTCACCCATGTATGGTATGAATGGATAAAAAGTCTAAAATGACATTTGTCACAAAAAATGTTTAACAATTGACAAATTGCTGTAATATAAATGGAATAAAACATTTCAAGGAGATTTATTTCACATTTATATGTGACACACTTGTCCATCTTCTCATCTTTTACTTGACTTAAACAGATTTAAATTGAACACATGAAAAAACTTGGTTTGTTTTATTTTTTTTCATTGTATGCACAAGAGTTTATAACCCTCCGTCAAATCCAGCAATTCGTCTTAGACAGACAGAGGCGTCGGAGTGTGAGGGAAAAGGCAACAGAGAGAGGAAAGATTGCGCGGAGAAGAGCAGCAAGCAGGAATAAACAAATCTCCTGTGAGCGCCTGCTGCAGGATGTTTTTTGTGCACTGAGACATGCCCGGGCTCAGGAGAAAACGAGGAGTGAAGCTGAACTCGACAGTGCAGAACCAAATCAGACGAGTGACGGACAGAAAAAGCAACTGGCTCCTGCAGCTTTCCATCTCTATAGAAAAATGACTGGGGCATCAATCTGACAAAGTGACCCAACTTCCTAATCACTTTTAAAATATGACTGGAACTCTGGATGCATATTTACAGAAATGCACTTTCAGATGGATTCAAAACTAAAATAGATACTGTAGGACGAGAAAGAAATAAAATTGACCATGTAGGCCATGAAGATGAAAGAACCAAAGTTTGTTAGATGCCCAGCTGAATGTTCTTGCATTTAAGTTATATTCCTATTTATGCTGACCATCTGACAAGAACTACTTATCTCCACATAAATGTATTCCACGGTCTGGTTGAAATCCCAAATAATTGCAGTTCTAACAGTAGTTGCCTGGATGTACATACACTAGATCTAATTCACTATTTGAACAAAAGTTTGTGGACACCTGACTATAAGATTTGTATGTGCTTTTTGAACATCCCATTCTACATTCAATCTCCATTTGCTCTGTTGATGTTTAACTATGTATATGTTGGAGACATATGCCTCGAAGTCATGTGTCCCATTACTTTTGTCTATACAGTGTGTTATTATTTCTTTAGTACAACTTTGGGACTTAACTAAAACTAACAATAATAAATTACATTTAATAACATTTTACTTGTATAACACTTTTTGCAATGAACATTGCCAAGAAGCAAATTTACAAAAATATATCAATTGCTGATATTACTGATATTAATAGTTAAAAGCTTTTTAAATGTTGTTAAGAGTATGTTTACAGTACGTATGTATACGTATGTTTTTCAGTTTCTCAGTAACAGGACAAACTGCACTGTATAGTTAATTAGAATAGAGGTAAATAAAGGCACAACTTATTTTTAGCTTTTTAACATACTGTACATTTGATAACATGAGCTTATAAAAGCGAGACCCAAAAATAATCTAATCAGGTTTAAAAAAAAGTAATAAAATGGGATTACTTTTTTAATCTGTTTCAAAGTACTCTCTTTGTGATGTGATGTACTCACTCATTTTTTTTGACACATTTGGAAACATTTACTGGATTCCCTCTATGGTGGTGAATTGTTTTCCCTTCAGGCTCATTTTTAATTTCAAGACCAAAAAAAAAAATGGCAAAGAAGGAGATCTGGCAAACATGGTGGGTGTGAAGCGCTGTTAAGCATTGTTTTTTGTTAAAAACTCCTTGGAAGACAATACAGTGTGTGCAATTCCATTGGCATTGTGCAAGAACCCAAATGGGTGTGCCATTTCACCAGAAATTTTGCCAAGTGCTTTCCCTGTAGATGCCTATATACAAACTCTCTATGAAAAACTTTTTGCCCCATAAATGGATAAAAATACAATGTGAAAAAAATTGAATAAAGGATAATCTGTGGATACAGTAAATGTGTGTACACATTAAATTGGTATAACGCACACCTACCTGTGGATTATCTTGTTTCTATCAGGGTCACTTGCCAACACTGACAAGTTTGAGTCTTGTTTGTGTGTTTGTGTGTTTGTGACTGACAAGTTTGAGTCTTGTTTGTGTGTTTGTGTGTTTGTGACTGACAAGTTTGAGTCTTGTTTGTGTGTTTGTGACTGACAAGTTTGAGTCTTGTTTGTGTGTTTGTGTGTTTGTGTCTTGTCTTGTGTTGTCTGTCTGTACTGTTTTTTGTCTGCATTGTTTGCACCAGGTTGCACTCGATGCACTTTATGTAGCTTGTGTTGTGTTGTAGCTTTATGTTTTGTTCAGTGTAGCACCAGGGTTCTGGAGAACGTTGTCTCGTTTTTACTGTGTACTGTGTACCACTGTGTATAGTAAAAATGACAATAAAAGCCTCTTGACTTGACTTGACTTTGAGATGCCACTGATTTTACAGTCAAAACTGAATAAATGAAGAAATATAACTTTGCTGGCCTTCAGTTATTTTATATATTGGTCGTTAGATCTGGAATTGTCTGCATTAAATTCTAATCAGTGATTAGAAAATTATTACATAAGCTGTCTTACTTTGTATGGAACCATAACTGTATTCCTGTAACCAGACCTACCTGTGTGTTCAGCGGTTTAAATGCACACTTTTAAGCCAATCAGAATCAAGCTCTCAGACAAACCTTGTTAAAACTTGTTTAAACCAATACAGGGTGCCTTGTTATTGGAAGCTAATGAATGTCAGGGTGGAAAAAATAACTTATCACATCAATTAGGTGTTGATTATTTTCCTATAACAGAGCACCACCAAGTGTTTTATTACTTAACTATATAAGATGTATACAATTATTAGCCTCTGTATAACGTTTTATCAGCATGAAATACTGAGGTCAGGAAAACCAACACTTGTTTATCCCCCTAAAAAAGTGGAATATATTTTACTTGGTTCAATAAGTTTATGCTGATGGATGGCATTTTTCTGTAGAGTATGTGCTAAAATGCATCTGCTTATTTTACTGATTGTAGATTGCAGCATTTTTTTCTTTAGAGGATTAAAAAGAAAATAAATAAACCACACTGTCCATCAAATCTTGGATCTTAATGTCAAATGGTACATCGTCAATACCGTTTCACACTCTGGCTTTACTTAACTGGCCGTCTGAGCACAGAGCCCACCTGACGTTTTCCCTCATCTTTATTCATCAGTGCTGATTTCCTCCGGGTTTGTTGGTTTTGTGTGGAATGCTTGATTAGTTCAATTAAGGATATTGAGCTGATATGCAATGAAGCATGGAGTAAACATTTACCCAAACTGTGTATTGTAATACTCGCTGCCTCAAAAGGTAGAGACAATGGGATGACTTTCAACAGTTTAACCTTGTGGGAAAAAATCATTGAAAATATAATTAAATGTTCTATTTGGTGCTACAGTAAAAGTATAAGTTCAAAGATATATTAATTCTTATAATGTCCAGAATCTACAATGTAGTTGTTAAGACTTTGTCTATCTATCTATCTATCTATCTATCTATCTATCTATCTATCTATCTATCTATCTATCTATCTATCTATCTATCTATCTATCTATCTATCTATCTATCTATCTATCTATCTATCTATCATCTATCTATCTATCTGTTTTTTTTTTTTTTACCAACTAAAGTTTTTTTAAGATTTAAAGTACAAAATCATAAACAGAATGATTTCCTTCCCTACTTTTCCTCAGAGATTAAAATTAATCTGCCTTTAAAATGTGTGAGCAAGTATTCATATTAATTTGGTGAAAAGTTTAGGTTTTGTAAATTATTTTGTTAATTTGGTTGATTAAATAAGTGTTTCTAAGGAGCAGTGTCATGGCAACAAGACAAATAAAACATCATGACAGACAGGACAGAGCGTAGTTTTACTTGTATTGAACTGTCGGTACAATCTTCACGCTCAGTCAGAGACCGATTGTGTTTGTCATCAGTTGAAAGTGTTCTGTAGGCACGGACCTCGAACTGGTGCTTACGAGCATCAAGCCTGCATCTGGCATCTATGCAACAATATGCAAGTGAAGATGTCTGACTAATAAATTTGACAAGAGAACTCTAGGCAACAGAGAAAGTTCTGTTCATGAAGTTTTCCAGAAATTTCTGTTGCTAAGTATATTTTTTCTAAAATTTGACATCATGACATTCATACTGCTGACAGCTCCGATCCTACTAAGTATAAAAAACCCACACAGGTTATTCTCAACCTTGGATAGATATTAGCATATTAGATGAACTAGGTAGTTAAGTAGAATTCCTTTTCTTGCATTTTGCTCAGAAATAAATAAACTTACTTAAAACTTACTTTAAATATATAAAATTTGAAATGTGCAAACTTTGCAATGGTATTTTCATCTGCTGCAAAGTTTCTAATACATCGTTCTGAAACAGTAAAAAACAGTAAAATGGTTATATATCTTTTAAAAAGATAAATGTTAGCACATGCTTTGTTACTAAATTAATGGCTTAGATGGATTATTTAATACATAGCTTAACTCCTGCATGATTTATGTTTGGAGGTGTAATTTGTAATGCTTGAACGACAATAACAACACAAAAAATAATAATAATTGTTAAAATTTGCTATTTTTTGAGTTTCAGGCATCTGTTTACATTTTTACAGCCTGGAAATTAATTTAACCCCTAATGAGGAGGGACTGGAAAAGGGGGTTGAATTGATTTGGAATTGTGATTCACCTCTTATGCAGCAGAGGGCGCTAAACTTTACACACCACATCTTTAAATGTTTAAATCATTTGATTTGAGCTGCAGGATGAACAAACCAGAAAAGCAATGCCAAAGATTAAGCAGATTCAAAAGTATCAATGAATATATAAATGAAAAAAAAAAAAGCCATGATTCTTCAACTCTAATATGTGAATCCTATTTTCAAGGGTGCAAATATTAATATTGAAGATATTCACGAATATGACTCACATTTTGTGATTATTGTATCTAAACAAGTTTAAACAGATTCTTTAGTGGATATAGTGTGTAAGTTGTCAACTCGTTTCTACTTACAAATTGGTTCAGCCAGTTCATTTAAAAGAACGAGTCATTAGTGAATCACTCTTCATTATTTGATATGGCACCTACTCATCCCAACTAATCAGCTCAGCTCCCTCTGTGGAATATTAACCTTCTTTCGAAAAAAAACAATTTTCAGGGTTTACCCAAGGACAAACTCACTGATTTGTGTAGTTTTACACCATTTCAGAGCAGAGGAATGAAGTAATGGAGTCGTTGTGCCTGAAGTGCTCCATGGGGATGGCAACGAAATGCAGAACTCACACGATCAAGAATTCTAAGAAGTACAAGAACAAAACAAGGCAAAAAAAAAAAAAACTAAGTTCTCAGTTAAATGTTTTGAATGGGATTCGTATAGCCTTTTGTAATGAAGTATGTATAGACACTTTTAAAGAGTGGAGCTGAATTCATGTCCAGAACAAAGCTATTTAAAGTGAAATAATGTGAAAAAGCACAGCTCAGTTCTCAGCCAGGCTCAATAATTGCAATTACTCTCTTTTTCCACTCTTGCAGCATACTGGGATGCAATATGCAGAATAATCAGAATAATTATGAAAAGAAAAACAAAAACAAACTAAAGAACATAAAAAGCTTTTGTGCTATATTGCTCAGTCCAATGAGATCAATTTACATTTACCCCTATGAATATTCTATTTTTACTTTAATTCTACAAATTTTTTTGTTAGCCTTTGCCTTTATTACATGACAGATGCAATATTATTAATAATAAATATAGTTGTTAGTATTAAGAGGGCCTCATACTAGTTCTCTTTACTCACATTCCTATAATGTCTGTGCAATGTCTAAAGGATCTTTACGATGTATGTACAGTAAGTTACATGCAATGTTTTTGTCTGGGCTCACACATCTCTGGTTACCATGTCTTATTACCCAATAAGGAAAAGTTTCAGCTCAGGTTTTGTTCATTATATTTACAGTCAACCCCCGATAATTCACGGTTCAGAACTCGCGGCTCAGACAATCTCTGGGTCCTCATTTGGAACCTAACTAACAGCAAGATGCGGATTATCTTAAAATTCGCATTTTAAACTGTTTTCACTAACAGATTTCATAAGAGATTTAAAACACATTAATGTATTTTTAATTTTAAGTGATAAATAAAGCATTTATGTATATTACTTCACATTTTCTGTTGAGTATGCATCAAAAATGAACAAACTTACAAGCGTAATGTCTAGATGAATTTACTAAGGTGCCATAGGGGCTGCGGGGGGTGTGTCCAAAATTTGTGAATTACCTTCTAAGACACCCCATATATATGTATATATGTATGTGTGTGTTTTCTACTGTACATTGTATGTACACTGCATTTGCTGTTTGCTTTTTCCCTCATCAGAAAAGACACCTTTGGCATCATATATGACATGGGAGACTTTTGCGGTCAGGGCCAGCAAAGTCTTCTCTGCTGGCCTAAACACTATCAGAAGCACTGACCTACATTTACAACCTAAATTCTAATATTTGTTCCATGAAATTGTAATAATTTATTCCCAACAGTTTATTCTCTTTATTACGTAGTGTTGCTCTTGGCTGCACTGCTTCCAGTACGTGTATGTGGATGTTAGATTTTTTGTACAATCAGATTTCAGCCTCTATGTGCTGCCATGTCAATCTAATCTGCCCAGGGCCTTCAAAGTCTGTTCTTTTTTACTATTGTCTCCTTAATAAATAGCGCTGTTTCTTTAACCAATCAGATTTCAGATTCGCCTCACAGGGCAGCTAGCTATAGAAGAATAGCCTCAGCATTTTTCCATCTGATTAGTTGGTCAGAGGGAAACTGTTACAGCCAAGTTCAACTGGCAAAACATGTCTGTAGCTCTGCACACATAAATACATCTGATATAGACTTTTTTATGCCTACGGCGGAAGAGAAATTGATTTGGCTTCTGTTATACTTAAAAATACATTTTGAAGAAAAGCTAGACATCGTGAGGAGGTCGGCCAACCCAGAAGCTAGCTAGCGTGTCTCAGCCTGGGAAAGGGTTTGTTCACCACTTTCAGACCAGTGAATACGAGCCGTACCACTGGATTACAGCCTTTGAGGAGCGGTGCAAATTATAAGTCGGCATCTCTGGTGAGTAGGTTGTATTTTATTTACATGTTAATGTTTTTGTCATGTTATTAGACAAATATTGATTCTGAACTGCTCCAGATGATGTAGGTGCACAGTTGCAGTCTTAGTGTGGAGGACTGGAGTTTTCTTAAATGGGTTTCTTGCTTTAGTAAAATGGTTTTCACCCTCTATATGTAAAATGCCTCTCTCTCTCTGTAAGGCCACGTGTTGTTATATTGCGTTTTTGTACAGTATTGATGGTTTCTATTATTGCGATGTGATAGTGGTTTATTAGGAGGTGGATAAAGTCTGGTAAATCCCCACTGAAGGCCCAGGTACCAAATGTACGGTCCGCCACTGACTTATCTAATAATTCATTTTTAGTTTGAGCATGAAAAAAATCAAACCATAATATTCATAAAAAACTATAAAATACAAAATAGAAAAAAAATATTATTATGAAGACATATGGAAGATAAAGATTACCAAAGAATATAGAAAAGTAATACTTTCGAGTACTAAATTGCTACATTTGTGAGGTCAATAGTTATAATTTTTTTTATTTTTATTTAAATGCATTTCCATTGTGAATATCCAATTTTGGTAATTGTCTAATTTTTGTCTAAAATGATGGCTAAAATCCACTTCACCTAACAGACTTTTAGCATGAACTTCTATATGAACAAAGTTTAGTTTTGGTTTGTTTGTGGTGCTTTAAAGAAAATGTGACACTTTCATTTGTCCCAACTCGATCCCATTTCTTAGAATTTATTGCTAGCATCTGATAATGTGATTCTCGTTGATGCTTAAATGATTACAGCTATAATCGAGAGATATAAAGCAGCCAGACAGATATACACCAGAGACAGCAAGTTACTGCAGCTCGCACTTAAATCCCATTACAGTGTTCGATTCTCTTGGCGAAATGTTTTGTTTTGTTCATATGGGAGACACACTGGCCAGTACACTTAGCACCTCCTCCAGTTCTAAACACCTTGTAGCTTAACCACCTCTGTCTAGACTCCTCCATATTTCACATCACACTAGGAGCAATCTGGTGGGATTTATAGCTGACAGACTGCTCAGGTTATTGATCTTCATGTAGTGCTACATCACTCTTCTCTGTAATCCCACAGTGCCACTTCACATTCTAGCACACGCCTACTTCTCACTGTGAAGTACTCACCAGGTGTAACATGGAGGTTGCTTGCAAATAAACAATTGTTTATTTGTTCATTTTCAGAAAATGTGAGATTGCTTTCAGTATCTAGTGTGCCAGAAATGAGGACAAGCAATGATTTGTCCTTATTCAAATAGAGGATTTTTTTATGTTAAAAATTCTTTTTTTTTGGTGGATGATATATTCTTTGATGACAACACTGCCAGGATATATTGAATATACTAGTAAACTTTACTTAAAGTATACTTTAACCTGCTAGTATTGTAGCTTACTAGCTATTTATATCACTAAGTGAGTATACTAAGTAAACCTGAGCATAAATAGTGTATCTAAACTAGTAAACCTTACTCCAATTATAATTAAGATAATTGTATTATGTAAACTAGTACACTTTAATTTAAATACACTTTATTTCTACATGATGGGATTTAACACCTATTGCCATGCTTAATTGTTCAGCTGGTTAACATTAATCCAAGCATATTTAAATATACTGCTATATCTAAACTAGTACCACTCAAACTAGTACAGTTTGACTAGTCATATTTATTCCACATTTTCAGTATAGTAAACTTTACTCTCTTAATATAAGTGTGCTTAGGCATGCTAGTAGAACTAAACTAGTACACTGTACTCTAAATATGTATGTTTGAACATACTGCTTAATCTGACCTAGTGAAGGTTATTCCAAGTGTGCATAGCTATACTACTATATCCAAATTAATAAGTCTTATTTCAAGTATACATTAACCTGCTCGCATATCTAAACTAGGAAAATTGACTCAAATAATAAATGATCTGCTATTTTATCTTAAACTTTAGGTATAATGTTTTTAGAAATGCTATGAAATCTACATTTTGGAACTTGATTTCGAAAATACTGAGACATGCTACTGTTTTATAATAACATTTGTAAATGTTACACTATATATTTATATTTAAACATATATACATACAGTATAACCTATCTAACCTAGTACAATTTATTACAAGAGCATAATCAAAATGCTACAATGAAACAAGTAGCTTAATTTCAAGTATATTTTAATATGCTGCTGTAATCAAACTAAATTGAACTTTAAATGTATTTAGAGATGCAAATCTTAAATCTGTTTCCATAGACATGATAGTATAGCTAAATAGAAGAACTTTATGCACAGTACATTGCCATGGTAGAATCTATGAGCTAGTGAATAAATTGTGGTATGCTGCTTTATCTAAACTTGTAAACATTATTGTAAATGTACTTAGGCATGCTAGTAAATGTAAAGTATATTTTCTCTAAGCAAACATAGATACACTGCTATATGTAAACAAGCATATATTACTCGAAGAATACTTAGATGTACTAGTGAGATTAAAGTAAACCAGAGCACTTCTAATGAAGTCTACATTGACATGGAATTCCTCTAAACAATGCAAGATCATTTTCATACTACAAAATGGCAGAAATTAAAACAGCCAGAGAGTTTGTCTTCACTCTGCTGCACTGAACTGAAGTGTCTGAGGCTGATGGAGCTCTCTGAAGGGAGCGACATCAATGTCCCCGGAAGCTCATCGATCCCCACTTCAATGCTTCTCAATCTTCCCCAGTCCTCCAGAGGAAAAGCATGACGCGCCCTGTTTCCTGCCGATTATATTTCTGCCAAGTTTCTGGCCAAGTCATGCTGAACTAATCTAGATTGGGCTGAAGTTTCGCACCTGCCATCTGATTCCGGATGAGATATTGTTCAGGCAATGGTCTCTGCTGGGTCGTCTCTTTTTTAGTTCTTGAAAAAAAATTTATTAAACATATACAAATAGTTTATATGTAAATACCAAATTTTAATTAAAAGATTAATTTAGGATAACAGCAAAGTTAGGATAGCAGAATGTTGCTTTAACCTGCTAGTATAGTTAAACGAGTAAGCCTTACACCAAGAAGCTTTATAGTTTTATTATTTTGACAATGTGTGGTAATCACAAACTTTCAATCTGCTGTGTTTCTAAAATGGTTAGAAAAATATTATTGT
The DNA here is from genome assembly GCF_014805685.1 of Silurus meridionalis. Classification (NCBI taxonomy): domain Eukaryota; kingdom Metazoa; phylum Chordata; class Actinopteri; order Siluriformes; family Siluridae; genus Silurus; species Silurus meridionalis. The sequence continues at coordinate 14,593,011 of NC_060892.1, forward strand.
ATGTTTCCATCCCTGCAACATTGCTGCAACATTTTTCCAACATTTGCTATAAAGCTTGTCCAATGAGGAACAACGTTTTAGCAAGTTTAACACTAAGGATTTAATACTGAATTAAAAAAAAAAAAACTAATTGTCCCTTGATAATGCAAAGTTCCAAATTTAATTAAAGTTCAAGTCAGCAGCCATTAGTATTTTTATGTAAATCTATGAAAAGCCATTTGAGGATAATATTAAAGAAATAAATATGATGATACTAAAAATACTGTCTTGGACAAAAAATGGATAAAATCTACCAAATAAAATGCAATTAATTGGTATAATCAACTTCAGTAGCTACGTAATTCAAACCTGAACACAACTAAGGTTCCCGAAAACATTCCAAACAATATCCTGTTAGATACTTTACGAAGCATTCTGGAGCATTCTTTATGAAGCATTTATAATTTTCTCTGTCACCTGAGATTTAAAAAATAAATATGCCTTTGGATAGCTTACACTGACGTTATAAACAGAATTTGTAACTTTTAACATTCTTTCAACATCAATCTGATTATTAAGTATAGAAAAAAATACAGGACAACCTGTAATATTTGACTGTTATGAACATTTAAAATGGAGAATGCAACAGTGCAGTGATAGAAATGGCTCAATCTATACTGTACTCACAACTTGTTTAATACAACAAGTTGTATTAAAGACACAAGTCACTCTATCTAATTCCAGAAAGTAAGAGAGTGTGACATACAGTACATGCTCTGTGTGTGTGTGTGTGTGTGTGTGTGTGTGTGTGTGTGTGTGTGTGTGTGTGTGTGTGTGTGTGTGTGTGCGGTTGTTTTGCCCTTCCCTTTGTTCCCTCCTCATTGCCAACAGACGTCTGTCCCAGTGACAGTAATAGCTGCGGCCCACGTGGCAGAGTGCCGAGCCGTGCTCTGCATGCTGACAGATGTCACTGAACATAACCCCACATGCAGTAGGATCCCTGTAGTGAGATGTGACTGGGCGAGAATTGTGGTGAGACTCGGGGGAGCGGCTCCAGCTGAGCTCGAGTAATGCGCCGCCGTTTCCCCCGCAGAGTCTTCTCGCCGTGCCAGGAGGAGCACAGGGACACAGCCCATCTCCTGTAATCTGTCATGAGAAATCAGACTCACGACTGACGCTGAGCTCACTCAATCACGGGCTGCCTTCAGCCCTGCAGGATCCGAGTGCTTCAGATCTGTCACAAGCTCGTCTCACTGAGTCTGCTCCATAACCCCCATGAGCCACTTCAAAAACACACACAGGTACTCGGGGATACATAGATTTGTTTGTAAATGTGCAAAATAATAATTCATGCGCATAGAAGAGAACAGGCAGATACAAGTCAAGTCTGTAGCTCATCTCTGGCTACATCAGTGACATAAATGCACTTTGCATCAACTAATTACAGCTACATTCTTCAGCTACATTCTTCATATGTTTGCAAAATACTCAAAATACAGTCAACCACCGATAATTCGCGGTTCGGAACTCACAGCTTGGAAAATTTGCGGGTTCTCCCTTGGAACCAAACTAACAGCGAGTTGTGGATTATCTTTACATTCAGTGGGAATGTTCAGGAACGTTAGGAATAACATTTTAAACTATGCTTTCAGTAAAATGTCGTAAAATGTTTTCAAACACATTATAATATTAAGGTGACATAATGTCTAGATAAATTCACTGAGGTACCATAGGGGCTGCGGGGGTGCGTCCAAATTTCGGAGATTTTCTGAACTTTTCTGAGCCAGGCATTGTTAATATTTCCTACATTTCATTCATATTGATTGATTATAGCAAATCTGATTTCAGTTCAGAAGTTTAGTGTGTAAATCAGTGGATTTATTCCTTCAATTCTACTCTAAATATAAGCTGATGATGTTTCTAAAAAATGTTCACCAAACTTCCTCAGCTGTCTGAGGACATCCATTAATCACAAAGCTGATCATTTGTAGGATGTAACATTTGGAGAAAATAAGCCTCAGTGGATGCATAATGAGTGTGATTTCTGTCCATCACCGCTTTTAATGATATTTTAATTTAGTCTGACATTAATCCTGCTTCTGTTCCACTGCTGAGTCTAACACTATGTAAAATAACTTCGCTCTGTCGTTCACATGGCCAAGGCACTGGAGCTTGATAACAGGCTTGCGAGTGTTATAATAAGCAGTGTGTCCCCCTTTTTATCATTTCAAATCCCAGCATTTTTTTTCTCTCTTCTCCTTTTGAAGCACAGCTCATTTGATGGTGCTTGTGGGTGGCATGGAGCAGGTCGATGCGTGTCACTAAAAAGATGGGAAGCTCTTATTTAACTCACTCTTGCACTCGTGCTCTCTTTTAACTTTGCATCAGGATCTTTTTTACAGCAACTCCAAAGATATGGAGAGCACATCGAAGTTAATAAATCACAGCACGGTGTAAATGATCTGGCCTGAGACTCGAGTTCTGATTATTCTTTGTTATTTTTTAAATGTCACACAGCAGGATGCCAGCTCACGTGGATTAAGAGTGAGATTCAGACCAGCCATGCAGTCTTCACATATAACAGACTTTTGCCTGTGAATAAATGAGTGGCTCATTTATTTATTTAATAATAAGTGCTGATTTTTTGTTTGGAATATGTTATGATGTCCACAAGGGTTGATCCTCTAAGTGTAAAGAGTTTCAAGAAGAACGACCATGTTCTCTATCTCGGAGCTTTCTGTCTCTGGCAATAGTGTCACTATGACCAGAATGAAGTGCTTCCTATAGGCCAATTCACACAAATGCATGTTTTCCTTTTTTTTTTGGGGGGGGGGGGTGTTCTACTCTGTGATTAATAGAGACTACAGACTATACGACTATATGCCTTTCTCCATGAGAGCACGGCCAGTTCCCCTCTCTAGGGCTCTCAGCATCATTGGTATTAAAACTCCTTATATCTGGATAATAAGGCATATGCTTTGGTGTTTATTTTTTAACACCCACGAGAGTCACACACTCTTACTATATTAATAAGCATTTCAGTCCACACAAGCTAAAAACCTGAAATAAAATAGCATCAATAACATGAAGAGGTATCACCCAGGGGTTTATGATGCATAATCAGGGCATTTTTTGAAAAACATAGAGACAACAAACTCTACTTCCAATGTATGCAATATACAGACAGACAATTACTGCATTATATTCAATTAAACAATATGCTTTATTTTATTTAATTTTATTTATTATTTTTACAGTTTAAGAGGATTTCTGAGAGTCATATGTTTTATAAATTAATAAGTTTGAGGTCCCCTGTTATATTTATACCATATTGTTACTGAACTCTTCATTCTGATTGGTCAATGGTTTTGATTGATTTAAGTTTATATTATACATTTATTTTAATATTATATTAACAGGGTAACAGGGACTAAAGCTAATAATATTTAATAATTTATTTTTATTTTTTGAAGTCTTTAGGAGAGAGACACTTATTCTTTAAGTTTGTTTAATAATAACATGACAATCAAATATGTGCGTCATCATAAGTGTGAAAGCTTATTTATGTAGTGATGTGGTGAAGAACAGAGGCGTAGTGAGAACACACACACAAAAATGGCAAGTTGAGCTTTATTTACATAGAGAAAAGAGAGAGAGAGAGAGAGAGAGAGAGAGAGAGAGAGAGAGAGAGAGAGAGAGAGAGAGAGAGAGAGAGAGAGATTGTGGGTGGTGGTGGTAAAGGGTGGTACAATTTTAGAAGCAGCTAAGCATGGCTAATTTATGACACTGCATCCAAAATGTTCCACACATGAACTTGTATATTGTAGATCATGAAAAGATCCTTTTTTAATTTTTTCATCATGTTGGCCTTTTAATCATTTTGTTATAGGTTATCTTGGTTCCAAAGCTTTTGTAATGTATCTGTCTTTTGCACAATTTAAATCTGACTTTATGATTCTTACTGCTGATGAGATTTTTGAATCTTATGGTTTGACCTTTAAGTTTGTGCTAAATCTTATTTTTTGAATGGTAGAGTGCCATATGTCTATCACTATTGTTTGATTTTCACTGACTGTTGTTTTGGGGTTCTTCACAGATTGACAATATTTTTGTCATCAGCTGGCCAACCAAATTTGGTGTCTGTTGTATTGGTCCAATGTTTGTGTAATTCTTCTAATTGATTTTCTTTCCTTTTCTAAAAATAACACATTTTCATATTTGTTTATCTTTTTAGATACGAATGGGTGTATCAAAACTAATGGTTTTAACCAACAGTAGCTATAATCCAAGAGTAAATGGTCAGAGCTGTTCACCTAACAGGGCACACCCAGTAAACAAAAAACACCTGTGGTGAGGTGTTCATTGCAAGACTAGCGCACTGTACAGTTAAAGACTGGGTTGCCAGATTGAGCTATTTTTAAAGCTAATTATTGTTCCTAAATCAAATGCATTTCCATTACAATTCCTACTGTGTCTGTGGAACAGTAGGAATCGTAGTGTATTTGGCAACTGTCATCCTTTCACTATTTGTTTCTCACTCACTAGCTGGAATGAGTTGTGTGTTTTTGTTTGTTTGCTGTCCTGATAACACCTGGTTGCTAAGCGTAGTGCTTAATTGGCAGAACTTGGGAAACTCTGTACGAAACCCGGAGTTACAATGTGCCAGACGTGAGTGAAGCTGGAAAACCAAGCTGAGAATTACCATAAATCTCTAGCATAAGTGTTCTACAGAACAGAAACGAAAAAACGCACCTCACCGGAGAAAAACTTCCACCGGTGGCGCACGACGATGACAAAAGATAAACTCCCCAGAGAAATACAGTGGTACCTTGACCTACGAGTTTAATTCATTCCGTGGATGAGCTCGTATCTCAATTTGCTTGGACATCAAATCAGTTTTCCATATTGAAAATACTTAAAATGGCATTAATCCAACCCTCAAAATGACACCCTGTTTTTATGTTTCATGTTATAAAATTGGAAAATACATTTCTAAATAACAAATCTTGTATAAAAACATAATAGAAAGAGTATGTAAAGATATAATAAGGTTTTATTCAGTGTATTTTCCTTGAAGATGAGACGATTTGAGCTAACGAAAAACGCCGGTGTGTGTGTGTGTGTGTGTGTGTGTGTGTGTGTGGAGGGGGGTAGAGGCGATAAGCGGAGGCAGAGGGAAAACTCGTTTTTTACTATCACTCCTGTACACTACGTATCCATAAACTTTAAAATTTTTACTTTTTCTTCTTTGCTTATCTTAATTTTCATCACAGTCTTCGCTTTCTGGCTTCGCTTAGTCTCGAGCTCATACCTCAATTTTTTGCTCGCGTAACAAAGCAAAAAAATTGAACGAGTGACCGCTCGTACCTCGGAAAACTCGTACATTAATGCACTCGTAGGTCAAGGTACCCCTGTAGTTGTGAAAGGAAGGAGGAAGACAGTGAACAATGACTTTCTTCACACGCAGTAATAGAGGAAGAATGCAGTGGCATGCTGTATTCCCAAAATACCGCTATGCTCCTAATAGAAGAGCAACATATTGCATTTTGTGTCTTTCGTTAAAGCCTGTGTAAAGTTCATTAGTTTCAGTGTAGACACCTGCGGCTTATAGACAGATGTGGCTTATTTATGTTAAAAATAAAAATATTTGTCAAATTCAGGCTTATATAAGGGTGCGCTTTATAGTCCGGAAATTACGGTAGGTTATATGCATGACTAAATCATAATCCCATAAATGATGCATAGTATGGCAAAGGTTTTCAACTGTTTCATGTTACAAATTCTGAGCCAGTTAAATGTAAATCAATTCTTTTTTAACAGTGCAAATCTGCAGGCAGAATGTTAATCAAACAGTAAAAAAAAATTCAGTGATGAACTTCCGGGTACACGGCGCGCACTTTCGGTTCGGCTGTGCGCAATTTCGAGTCGGCGCCCATCTTGATGTTTTTCCTGCGCCTCCCAGTATTTAAGGACGCTTGAGAGTTTAGCTCGGGGCTAGATTATCTCACCGGCTTCCTATAGTCCCTGGGATTATTCTTGGCACTCTGTCTACTCTGGATACCTTTTCCTGCTCCTGATCCTGTTCCTGACCCCTGTTCTGCTCTGCTCTGGTTTTTGAACTCTGGACTGTTTTTTTTTGGTTTGTGTTTTTGTCTCTGCCCCATTAAAGCCTGTTTTCTTCACTCCCCGTGTGCATCCTGCATTTGGGTCCTCACTCACCTAGTCACCCTCAAGAGATTTCTGATATGAGCTAAATGGAGCATTATTGAGCACACATAAAGAACATGGTCAAAATCAGAAAGACAAAACATGTTATAAATTAAATTGCAATCAGTAAAAAAAAAAAAAAAACTTTGCAATTTGGATGAGATCATTTTAATCCATTTCATCATTACCTGGTATTATTGTATAGTTCCAATTACATAGTATTCTAATCAATGTAATTGTCAAGAAAGAATATATAGTTGAACTTTGGTACAAATGGGCAGATGGGCTGCCAGGCCTCGTGAGTCAGCTTCCAAGCCTGCAGGCAAAATAAAACAGAAGCACACACAAAAAAACAAAAAACAAAAAAAGAGCTTTAAAACTGGCAAAAGCAAGAGAACTACTTATGAGTAAAAATTAGGGAAATAAGGATGCTTCATTGAGGAGGCAGCTGTGTCTGAAGGCAACGAGAGGTCACCTGGCCCTCTCTGCACACAGATGAGCACTGGCTCTATGAAGAGGTCTGGCTGCAGTCCCAGCCCAGCCAGCGAGGGTTAATTAGTCATTTGGCCCAACACTGTTCCATTTGTTGCTCACTGCAATGAAGCCCCTGCTCTCCTGAACACTCAACAGCAACGCAGCGAGCCAATCTGACACGACAGTCCGGTTCCCCTCTGAGACACTTAGCCCTGCGCATTGTCTATTGATTTCTCTTCAGAATGATTAGAAGTGACTGGCATTCCTGGCTCTGTTTAAAAGAACAAAAAGTGTGGAAGGTTTTGGAAAGTGTATCTCTCTCTGTCTCTCTCTTTCTCTCTGTCTCTGCAGTGCACTCCACTTCCCTCTGTTCATCCACTGTGTAATTAATTTTGTTCTGTGTCCTTGCCTCAAGAAACAATTTACTGTGGATTAGGACTTTTCTCTTAAATAGTGCAACTTCTTTGTCATCGTCCTTAAAATCCATCACTACAGACGGGAATGAGCCCATGGGAGAAAAGCAGTCACTCAGCAACAAGTGAAACTCTGTGGATGCAAATAAAATGTAGAAATGTAATGCGTGACAAAGGTTTAGCAAAAGAACTGCTGGCTTTCCTGCCTTATTTTTTTTTACTGTGTCCCTTTAACTGTCAAAAATAAAAACTAAAACCCCCTCAGTACAGATTACTGTTTTTTTTAATTTGTTTAAATGAAATACCTAACATATGCTTTATACCTTATGCATTCTTTAATCCTTAGTGAATACAATCTATAAAAATAGTGATTTAATAACGATGCTATTCAATCAACGTATAAGCATGTTGCTTACTCATTATTTTAATAAATTATGCCTTTGCTTTTCATAATAATTATTCACATCAGTTATTCAAATATTAGGCTTATGAGGCTATTTATTTAAATCCATGCAGCGTTTATTCATGTATTTCTCATCCAAGCAATGTATTTTCAGTAAATAAGTAAATATATTATAGATATGTTAACAGTGAGTTGTGAATTCTATTGTAAAACTGTAACATAATTATAATAATTTGAATAATTATAATACTGCATATACTATACATGTAAAAATAGTAGAATAGTTTGTTTTCTTCAGTGAGATAAACCTTAGCAAGTTTCATGCTGGTAAAACATTTCTAAATTTGATGTTGAATAGGATGTTAAATATGTTAAATGGGTCATGTTGATCAAAAATGTGTTTGAAGCAACAATATAGTGCAGTGACTAAGAGCTGTCCCCCCTCAGGGGCCACAGCTGCAGCCTGGGCTACCAGGAGAAGACGGACTCCATCCTGGAGAACTCTTTGCAGAACTCCTGGGAGCAGCGCTACAAAGGGAAAAGCATACAAGCGGAGCCTCGGCCACGCCTATACCATGGCATCCAGTATGCCGATGCCCCGGAGTCTCAGCAGAGCCAGAGCCGCATCGACACACATTGTGAAGGTGCGGTGTGAGAATGCAAGGCCGAACGGAAAGCTCCGATACTGGTGAGCTTTGCACAAGTGCACTCCTTCAGATATGGGCCAAATAAGGGCTATTCCTTGGTCACTTCAGTGTGCAGGTCTGGGAAGCAAGGCAGACCCCGGCGTGGCAAGAAACTTTTATCAGGGTTCTGGCCAAGCGATATCCAGCTTGGCAACAGCACAAGTCACTACCTCCAGCAGCTCCTCGAAATAAACTGGATGTGGGGGCATGTCCTCCATGGGATCACTAGCGTTCATCCCCCAATCCTCGGAGGAAGAGAGGTGGAGCACAGCACTCTCCTCACAGGAGGAAAAAACTGCCGAAAAGGTGTGATTCCGATTCCTTGGGAGAACTGGATTGCGTGTGAAGAACTGTGAGGAGCCCTCCTCAAAGAGCACTCTCTGGAGCGGAGCGTTGTCATGGATATGCGGTCGCAATGAGCGCTCAAGAGCCGACCAAGCATAGCAGAAAAGCTATACATAATCTGAAAGCCTGCTTGCGTTTATATATTTGCTTCTCCATTTTCTTCCGAATAATTTATTATTATTTTTTTTACATATTTTTACCAACTTACCAATACTTACCTGCGGCAAAAACAGTGAAAAAAAAAGACAGTGGTTCCTGAACAAACAGAAGCTATTGCTTCTCCACGGCATGTGCCTTCATTGCTTCTCCACGGCATGTGCCTTCATAAAGTCCTGGTCATGACGTCCTCTCGCCGGTGGAGTCGCGGTTTTCTGTTCAACTAATTACACACGTAGTTTAGAGTGTGAACACGTGGAAGCATTCCCAAAGCGTTGTTGAGGCAGCTCGAGTTACTGTAAGGGAATTTGATATTTTTATCCAGTATTCCATTCTCCTGCACATCATACCTTTATAAAGACAGACTTTTGGTATTGACTATTGGTACAGACAAAGTGAGAGAACCCTTACTCCACATACACTCTTGCCCATGATCGTGGTGTTACGCTTGTGGTCTCATTCAATGCAATTTCTGGATTAATTTCGAAGTAGAGAGGAAAGCCATGTTTTTTTTCCCTGAAAATTTTGTGGATTAAAAGTTTCTCAAAAAGATGCTGTACTTAAGCACAGTAACAAAGTAAAAATACTTTCTCATTGTCCACCATTGTGGAAATGTTTTCAGAACATTTAGTAAACATTCTGCTCCAGTTTTGCTCTCCTCTAGTGAAAGTAAATTTGTTGATTATTATTTACATTTTTTTCCATGCATATTGTCATGTGAAGAACCATAAAGAAATCTTCATATTCTTTTTATGTTGCTACATAAACTGTTCCTCTGTTAAACCTGCTGTATGATAATCCTCCAGAACTCAGCGAGATGCCCTATCCATCTTGGCCAATCAAAACCCTAAATTAGACATCAGCATTCATGGGAGTGTCAAGAACTTTAAAGCAAATAAAGGCAACAATTATACGCACTTAAGAATCCATTTAAAACCAGCTCCAGGTTCAGTTCAGGCTTTTGTTAGCAATACCAGCTCCCAGCGTCAGCTCTCTTCCTGACTTCATTAACACTTCAAACAGCTTTAGCGTCTGTCACACAATACGTGAAAAGCTCGAACACTTAATGGCCCTACGTTCTCATGCTATTTTTGTCCACTATTCACTGATGGATTGTGAATTTTAAGATTATTGAGTGGTGTAAAAGATTCATTGTGATATCGGGAAGTCAGGCTACGGTTACAGCCTTTTAAAAACCAGCCAGATTGTATGACTCAGATCAGACAACTCAGGGCTGTTTTATACTTTTCTTTATCTGTGTAACTGGAAGTGCATGTGGGTGTTGTGGGCAGGCTTTTACATAAATGCCAATCAAAGGTGGGATGTCATAGAGGACTCCAAAATAGTATAATGGTGTTTTCAGTTTTTAAGGTGTCATTCTTGCAAAAGAAAAGAATTGCAAAAATGATTTAGATAAGATTTTGCCATCTATTTCACCCTATATTGTGTTAAATAATGACTGTACAACATTTGTAAAACCAATCTGAAATAAATGCACACGTATTAAAAGGGTGTTTCTGATTTGTTTCTATCTCTGACTGCAGATTTAAGCCAGCTATGAGACAGACGGGTAAAGTGATCACACACCGTGTCCTTTTTCTTTTGCTTTAAGCCCACCTCATTAGGATCTCTGTAACTGGTGTATTGTCAGAAGAAGAAAAAAATGCAAAAGTTATTTTTATTTAGAAGCGTAAATACCATTTGTGTAGAATGTTTTGAGAAATAATTAAAGTAAAATAATGTACATTCTGTTAAAATCTTACTTAGATAAAACTGGGTGTACATAGAATATAGAACTATATTGTGTAGCATAACAAGGTCACCTTCGAAGTTTTTTTTATGTTGATCAACTTGATTGGATAAACTGTAAATTGTAAACTGAACCCATACACAGATCTTGGACTTCTGATTGGAGGGGTACATTTTTGCACAAGGCCCATATTCCTCGGGATACTATATACCCCAGTAGCCATAAGATGCACATTACCTTATTATTTTCCAACTCTGGTGAACATGCAAGAAAAATTTATTCGAAAATATTAAAATGTATGTGTTGTTTGAACAAAAAATATGTCTAACAAAGTGCAAAAGCGTCATGGCATGCTAGGTAGATATTTTCGCTTGTGCATTCAATATCAGCACCCAACACTTCTGAAGTTTGGTCCAAACTGCAAATTAAATAGTTTTGACTTGTGCAATCACAAAGCCTTGCCTACTTTCCTAACTGCTGGAGTTATCTTAAGAGAGCGTTTTTTAAAATGAAATATCTCCAAACTCGACTACTCACTTACAATTTATTCCACCAAGACTGCTTGTTATTATGGAGTGTAACACAGTTCAGCCATAATGCTCAGAAAAACCCAACATCGATATTATTGTAATCTCAGTTATTTTTTCTTTTTTAATTACAATACAATACCTCTACACAATAAACCTCTCTCAGCTGTCTTTTTTTTTTTTACAAAACAAAACAATTTAAATTAAAAGCCACATTTTTTTTTTTACATTCAGTAATTCAAGTTTCTGGAGTAGCTCATGGTTTTTACAATTATTCTTCATTAAATTAAAATTAAAATGTTCCATTCTCTGGAACTAAGAAACACAAACCAATTCCAGCATAAATATGTTCCTGAGCTCCTTGAGCTCATGGTTTGTTAAGGATGAAGTGAAAGATCTCATCCCCTTAACACCATTGAACACTTTTATGGTTTATTTAAATCACTGGCATCAGCAGCTGATCTCACTAATACACTTGTAGCTGAACACAAATCCCCACAGTGATGCCAATAATTTCGTGGAAAGCCTTCCCAGAAGAGTGAAGATCATTGTAACAGTAAAGGCAATGTTCAACAAGGACCAATGATTGTGATTGTGATCAAGATTTCACAAACGTACGCAATAAAGTAAACACAAACTTGAAGAAATGAAGAGGAAGAATGGAGAAATGCAAATGAAGAACTACGAGGGAAAGTCCACCAACACAACACAGAAAACACTTATTTAAAACTTCTAGAGAAGAATTAACGAAGGGAGAACATTTAAACACATATACACATGCAAAGACACTAAATGGGACAAATGAAGAAGAATTTAAACAATACATTTTAGTATGTCCACTGGAGGCTTAGTGGTGAACCATGTTTGATGGGTGTGACATCATTAGCTGTCAAGAGATTTATTCCCAGCAATCAATGAATGTACATTAAACAAGGTTATAATATTTTATAAGTTACTTTCTTTTGAGCTTCCTTAACAGTCATGTTCGAATGATTTCTAGTGTTCTATCACAGGCTAACATTCAGGACAGAGCTGCGGAGGACAGACACGGGAGACTATCAGGCAGATCTAATTTGCGATTACACTCATCTGCAGGTCTGCATGGTGCCACTGTGCTGCGGAATGAATTCAGGACTGAATTAAGATTCATTCATGCACATCATTATTACCCATTTTCTCAGTCCCTTAAATGAAGTGCACTACGCTCTAGGGAGCTTTATGAATAGGGAGAGACTTATTAGCATGTCTTCTGACTACACAGTCTTGTCCCTCTTTCTTTTCCTACATTTCAGACATCATTCTTTAGTCTTAGAGATAAATTATGCTCTGTACTCTTTACTCATTAACAGGAATAATCATTAAAACACAATTTATCAATTTATCATTTAACATAGTTAAATGCAAAAAAAATTACTGTCTAATTTATTTATTCTTTTATTTATGTTTAGAACATTTTTTATAATATGTATTTGTATGAATTTTGTATGTGCATAATATGTATTTTTTTATTAAATTCAATAATATCTACATTTTATATTGTTTGTATTTTTACAACCCCGACAAACAAAAAAGTCACAACATTGTGTAAAATGTAAATGCAATGATTTGAAAATGTCATAAACCCATATTTTGTTAACAATATAACAAAAAGATAACTGTTTAAAACGAGGAAATGTGCGATTTTGTCAGATAAATTTAGATTGCTGCAACACCTTTTTAAAAAGTTGGTACAGGGCAGTGTTTATTATGTAGCATCCCTAAATTTGGCCGCTCTCCAATAGGATACAACGTCCATGGATCCCAAAAAGTCTCAGAGACAGAGAAACAATATGTTTTCCTCATAATGTTTAGAATTGAGGCCAAACAGTTCAATCTTGGTTTCTTCAAGTGGGCTTTCATGGGTTTTGTATGGTTTTATTTTTTTATTTTTGTGGCGATGCTTTCGTCTAACCAGTCTGTCATATAGCTCAGATCGAGTCCTTGCAACAATCCTGATATGCATTGTCAGCTGTGCGGCCTTCTATAGAGAGCCAATCAATTTCATTTACCACAGATGGACTCTAGTAAAGGTGTCGAAACATCTCAGCAACCGTCAAGTGAATGAGAAGTAGCTGAGCTAATTTTCAAGTGTTGTAAAGGGTCTGAACAGATATGTACATATGATGTACATAAAAAAGAAATTGACAGATATTTCAAAAATTCTGTTTTCACTTTGTCCTTAAGGGGGACAGAGTGTATATTAATTAGAGTTAATAATAATTAGTATGTGGTATCAGTTTGCAACATAACAAAATTGAAGGGGGTCTAAATACTTTCAGAATACATTTTATATATACAGTATATATATATATATATATATATATATATATATATATATATATATATATATATATATATATATATATATATCAGTTTGTATGCTAGAAGGAATAACAGATAGAAGGGTCTTGAGGTCATTACTTGTCAAGAAACTTTCAAATAATTTGGCATCCACGCTTCACTCACTGTGTCCTCATAAAAACCAAAGTCATAGAGGTATTTTAACTCCCTGCTTAATGAAGCTAATGGAACACACGTCTGTCTTCCTTACCGTTCCTCTGTTTATTAGCAGCGTTAGTGCTGAGCTTGAAATGAAGGTGAAAGCACATAAAACGCTGTGATTATAAAAAAGGCGCACTCGACTCGCAGACGCCACGTTGAATAAGCCTCCAGATACAAAGCACGCGTTATTATAGTTAATCTGGCAGCCGAGCGCTAATCAGAGTGTACTTGTGCAGTGTTATTGATGTGTTTGTGCTATGAAAGTCGAAAATACACAATAAATTGTTCGGGTATAATGTTAATCAAGTGCTGTTGTTATAAATAGTACTTATATACTAATATAGTTTTAAGAGGGAAAAACAAGAGCAAGATAAATGTGACCCAATATGAATTACTACATGCTGCATGTATGTTTTAAAAGCATTAATGGATCATATATAAATGTATGTATTAAATAGATACAGCAACAATTATTATTATTCTGATTTTTAATTGAGATGTTAATTTGCACATTGAGGATGTTATCAGTTCACACACTGTTTTAAAACAGTGTGTTATCAGTTACACTGTTTCTTTTAGTTTTTTGATGTTAAAATGCTTCAGTTGACTAGCATATAGGATATAAATATGATCAGAAGTGGAACTGGGCTCCATAAACATTTTAGAAACAAATTAACTGAGTATTCAAATCTAAGCTCCTCTAAGAAGAAGATACTCACAAAAAGGAAAGAGGGAAAGTGCATGCAATTTCCTCCAATATTTTATTAGCTTATCTATTTCTTACAGCAGCATGGAACCGAATACTGAGTCTGTTTATATTCAAATGAACTATGGATTTATTATTTATTATGTATTATTATTTATAAAGCCCATATGCCAGCTAAATAAAATGTGTTTTTTTATACTGGATTATTGACCTAATTTAAATGTATAACACACACACTGTAAGTTATATTATTTTGTTAAAGCATCATAAATGTGTAACACTGCTTGATGACATTGGGTATCATTGTATTAATTTTATATGTAATTCAGTTGAGCTTTCAATCTTCTCAAAATGTAGAGTTAATATAAGTAGAAAGCACCCTGATCACATGATCACATTCTTTAATGGAAGGCGTGTGATATTATCAGGAATTGATTGACTGACACACATTACAAGTCATAATTTTGCAGTCATGCCATAACCACTAATACAGCTTTTGTTTTTTTTCAAATGACACCATCTTCATGCTGCCACAATCAACTCTCAGCCTAAACAACCATTTTAACCAACTTTGGAGCTCTATTAAAATGACACCTCAAACATTTGTAGGTATTTATGGTGTTTTAAGGAGGATTTTAATGATTTTAAAAGGATTGGTGTGATTATTGTTACATTCTGCATGTTTTTTTTGTTTTTAGGCTGTTTTATGCACAGTTCCCCCTAAAAACAAATCTGAAAGCAGCCTTTTAAGCCTGATTACATGTGCTATTAGAAAGCAGGTGTCAGTAATGGACATGCATTACATATAAGATCTGTTTTGTGTGATAATGATATCATATTAATTCAGCACGTGTGACAGACTGGCACAAAGCCGTGTAGATGATGTACATAAAAAAGAGCTAAAAGTCTTCTCTTTGCTTTTTGTGATGTATTCTTATGTAGTTTTGAGATCTGTATTCAAAGTAAGCAAGGCCAACAGCATGCTTTTACTCTAATGCAAAACCATCAGGAATATATAACTTCATTTATTCATAAGGTGTGCTTTTTGATAAGCATTAACTGATGAAATGTTGACCTTGAGGAAAGTTTCTGCAACTGTCTGAATGCAGTGAAGATATTTTCTGCTTTGGGGTAAGTGAGATTAATGTGCAGTCCCAGTTGGTTAAAGCTAACATTAACCCTGTGCAGAGAGAGAGAGGGAGAGAGGGAGAGAGGGAGAGAGGAAGATAAAGACAAGGCAGATCATAATGAAAACAAACAAGCTTATAAAAGGGATCAATGACGGCTAAATTACACCGGAGCACAAGCATGATTAATATTCGAGTCCGCTGCAGTGCTGCATGACATGAAATAGATTGATTGGACTCAAACCCTATAGGCCAAAGAATAAATTATAGTTTTAGAACAACATGAATGTTGTATTTATGACTGCGCACCTCCGAGATTTATTCCGTGCTACAGTATGTGCTTAAGAAAACATGGAGGGAAATGAAAATGGTGATGGATTGCAGTTTCTGATCCCTCCCTCTCAGTGACAGATACAAAGATTGATAAGATCAGAATCATGCTTTTGTGTGCTGTGAGTAAGCTGATGGGTTTAATTACATTTCATCACTTTGTATAATTCTGTGATTTAAGCAATTCTAACTTTAGACCTCGTAAACGCATAGTTTTAGTTTTGCACTCAAAAACAGAAAATAACTTAACAAAAGTGAAAGGATTTTATAAGGGAATTGGGAGAAGTTGAAAAACTGATTCAATAACCTGAGCTCAGGATCTTTAACTACATTATAGGAAGAAAATTATAAATTAATTGTAGTCACATTTGTTGTCTTAGTGTGCCAGTTGTCACACCTTGGGGATGCTTCATAAATCTTATAATGGCTCAGTGGTGCATTGAAAAAAAGTCAAACAATACTGGAACAAAACCAACAGTCATATTAAAAAGGATGAAAAAAAAAACATACACACATTGTGAACCTCATAGTACAGAGAAAAAAAATTCTAACTTTTCTTTTCTTGAGGATATTGACAAAATGTAAAGTTTCATCTTTACCCCCTGAATGTTACAAAACAATGACACTGGTGATTCCTTCTATAAACATTAGATGAACATGTCCATACAGAAAACCATATAGTAATACTTTTTTTTAGTCTTTTCTGTATTTGGTAGTTTTCTGTTTTTTCTATCACATCTATCATTTTTGTCATAGTCTTTTTATTTTGTTAAATATCTATAACAATTTCTCAGTGTTGGCACCAAAGCAAAAGCAAAAATAAATTCAAATAAAAATAAAGCTTGATGTAAAAGAAAAAGAAATGTGCTTTATACTAGTCACATGTACTTTACAGCACAGTGAAATTCTATCTTCAGATAGATCCCAGCGATGTTTGGAAGCTGGGGTCAGAGTAAAGGTCAGCCATGATACAGCATCCTTGGAGCACAAAAGGTTAAGGGTCTTGTTCAATCAGTAACAAAAAACCTTAAACATTGAGCTAAAAAATCCTACAAAAAAATAAATAAGATGATAAAAGTATTAAGTTACAGCTTTACTGCTTTAAACACACACTGCAGTCTCCTTCTGTAAAGGCTAAACAAATACCTTTCACTATATTAAATTTCACTATAACAATAATTATATATATTTTTAAACAGTTTTTGTTGATAATCTTTCATTCTTGAATCCTTGACTTATCAGACAAAATTCTCTATTTAAAATAAATCATCACTTCATTATTAATCAGAATTGAGAGTTCAAAATGAAAATATGAAGAGAATCAACAGATTGAAACAATCCCAGAAGTTCACCTCCAACACTTTCCAAATCCGAGACCTGCACATCGACAAGCGTCACGAAAGCGCCGGTGGCTTTGTTTTATACTTTAATCTATTATTTAAAACTCTGCTCCACTAATGTCTTCTCAACCACTTCACCTGGCAAGTTCACGATAATAAATCCCAGAGTGCAGCACAGCTAAGCGTCACTCTCAGCGAGTATTAATCTTCAGATCACCTTCACTCAGTTGTCTCTGAGCCTGGAGGACATTCTCACATGTTCCCATGGCGACCAGGCCTGACTCGGAGAGGTTATTTTCCAACACCCTGACGCATCTTTTAACTTCTCCAGAAAGGCGACCGTGTTCACCACCTCGTTCAAGATTCAGTTTTGACCTTTTTATGTCGCGCATGAACACTCTGCACATTCACTATCACTGAATTGAGTCTCGTTAGAGTTTTGTTAACGTAGATCATAGAAACAAATCCTGCAAAAAAATCATAGCAAGGATACGTCAAATTCGAATTATTTCAGAAATATGCTTAATAATCTTCTAAACACTACATGAAACAAATTTGTAAACACCTGTCAATAAGACTCATATGTGTATTTTGAACACTCCATTTCACATTTAATCATGTATTTTTTATTATAAGAACCTTCTCGGAAGATGGTCCACTAGATTTTGGTGTGTGGTTGTGCTCATTCAGCCACAAAACTTTCTTTCGGCTTCTCCCATCAGGGGTCGCCACAGCGGATCATCCGCATGTTTGATTTGGTACATGTTTTACGCTGGATGCCCTTCCTAACGCAACCCTCCCCATTTTTCTGGGCTTGGGACTGGCACTAAGTGTCTGAGGTTGGTTCCCTGACGGGGGATCAAACCCGGGCCGCAGCCGTGAGAGCACCACAAGAACATTAATAAAGTGTAGGGGGAGGAGGCCTGAGGTGCCGTCATCATTCTGAATCATCCCAAAGGTGTTTAATAGGGTTGAGGTCAGGACTCTATAGCAGGACACTTAAGATCTTTCACGCAACCCATATAAACCATATCTTCATGGAGCTAGCTTTGTGCACAGGGGCATTGCCATGCTGGAACAGGTTTGGGTCTCCTAGATCTAATGAAGGTACAACTTAATTGTACCACAAAGACATCCTATACAATTGTGTGCCTCTAACTTTGTGGTAATATCTTTTAGAAGAACCTCATATGACAGGAAAATGTAATTTTGTCTTATTTTTTTTAAGAATGATATTTCATCATTGTTGATATGGATGAAACTTTATAGTTTCTCTGTAACCTGACCCATCCTAATTATCTTAAAGAGGAAAAAGAGAAAAGATTGGCTAGTGATAAAGAAAAACTGCTTCATCATAAACAATATCAGAAAACTAACTTGCTACGTAGTCATTTTACAAACATTACATGTAACAATTAGTGGATAAAATGGACATTTACTGTCATATACAAGGAATTAAACAATGTGGCATCACCACACCCATTATTTTAAACATGCTTCTGAGGTAGCAGTGACCAGTGTTTCTGTCCATTTCTCCTCATCGGATCAGAACGATTAAACCCAACACCCTAACACTGGCTGGAGATCTCTTCAATTGGAGACCACTATGTGCAGCTTGACATGGTTCCACCTCAACAGCCTAAAGATCCATGAATCTACTGAGCAAATAAAAGGATGGATTATAACTGTAATTAATATCAACAGTCTACTACAATGGTTACGGACCACAGGTTGCATGAACAGTTTTGGATTTAAGCACCAAACACTGCACACTTTAACAATGATGGACATGTAATTAATGGGCATTTGATGCCACCCAGATGATGAAGGGTTCCCTTTTTAGTAAGGTTTCTCTCAAGGTTTCTTCCTCATGCCATCTTATAGAATTTTTCCTGCCACAGAAGCCACTGGCTCACTCATTAGGGACAAACACAATTATAGGGAACAAACTTATAGGCACTAAAAATATATGCTCGTTTATACATCTTTATTTCTGCTTTATTTCTGTAACACTGCTCTGAGACAATGTCTATTGTTAAAAGCGCTAAACAAATAAAAAAGAATGGAATCACATTTTCTTATAACAGCACACTTTATTCCACACATATCTTACAAGTTATACATGTTTTAGTGGAAATTGAGCTAAATATGTAGTTAGATTTGCATGATCACAGCTGGAGTGTTGAATGCTGCATTATTACTACATATGGGATGACACGAGATGCTCTCGGGTCACTGATGAAGGATAGCAAAAACAAACAGAGAGTGGAATTTAACCGCTTTTAATATCTCTAATTTTTCCCCTCACACTGTCCCTTTATTAAAAACGTAATGAAGTGAATCCTGCTGAGTTGAGCACTAATCGGGAAAGCGGGTCATCCTGACATCTTGCTTTTCTTCTCACAATTTAATAATGCCACATCTAATTTACTGAACATTTGCTGTAGAAAATGTGAAGAAAAAAAAAAACTCAGATGACTCATTAGGTTGAGAAAGCTTTCTGAAAATACAGCAAGCTGCTAGGGATCTGTGTCTCATATGCATTTGTGTATAAATATGATCTGTGTGATCTGGTGATATGTCACTTATTTTTATGTACATAATCACAGAGGAGAAGCATACTTGGCTTAAACTGTAAGAATAAGAGTATAAAAAGAATTTAAATATGTAAGAAGTTTAGTGGTTATAGTTAGATGATGTTGTGAATGATGTGGATGATTAAATCAAAATTCAATACAGCAACTGCTGTAAATAAGTTCATTTATATATTCCATACAAAGAAAACACCACTGAAAAAACTTGATGAATCACATAAATGACATTTGACCTATTCTCATAAATGGACTCCTTGACATAGATATTTGTTGTATAGTCTACAGGGAGTGCAGAATTATTAGGCAAATGAGTATTTTGACCACATCATCCTCGTTATGCATGTTGTCTTACTCCAAGCTGTATAGGCTGGAAAGCCTACTACCAATTAAGCATATTAGGTGATGTGCATCTCTGTAATGAGAAGGG
This sequence comes from Silurus meridionalis, assembly GCF_014805685.1. Taxonomy (NCBI): domain Eukaryota; kingdom Metazoa; phylum Chordata; class Actinopteri; order Siluriformes; family Siluridae; genus Silurus; species Silurus meridionalis. The sequence goes on from NC_060892.1 coordinate 14,613,016, forward strand.
GTGTGGTCTAATGACATCAACACCCTATATCAGGTGTGCATAATTATTAGGCAACTTCCTTTCCTTTGGCAAAATGGGTCAAAAGAAGGACTTGACAGGCTCAGAAAAGTCAAAAATAGTGAGATATATTGCAGAGGATGCAGCAGTCTTAAAATAGCCAAGCTTCTGAGCGTGATCATCGAACAATCAAGCGTTTCATTCAAAATAGTCGACAGGGTCGCAAGAAGCGTGTGGAAAACCAAGGCGCAAAATAACTGCCCGTGAACTGAGAAAAGTCAAGCGTGCAGCTGCCAAGATGCCACTTGCCACCAGTTTGGCCATATTTCAGAGCTGCAACATCACTGGAGTGCCCAAAAGCACAAGGTGTGCAATACTCAGAGACATGGCCAAGGTAAGAAAGGCAGAAAGTCGACCACCACTGAACAAGACACACAAGCTGAAAGCGTCAAGACTGGGCCAAGAAATATCTCAAGACTGATTTTTCTAAGGTTTTATGGACTGATGAAATGAGTGAGTCTTGATGGGCCAGATGGATGGGCCCGTGGCTGGATTGGTAAAGGGCAGAGAGCTCCAGTCCGACTCAGGCGCCAGCAAGGTGGAGGTGGAGTACTGGTTTGGGCTGGTATCATCAAAGATGAGCTTGTGGGGCCTTTTCGGGTTGAGGATGGAGTCAAGCTGAACTCCCAGTCCTACTGCCAGTTTCTGGAAGACACCTTCTTCAAGCAGTGGTACAGGAAGAAGTCTGCATCCTTCAAGAAAAACATGATTTTCATGCAGGACAATGCTCCATCACACCGTCCAAGTACTCCACAGCGTGGCTGGCAAGAAAGGGTATAAAAGAAGAAAATCTAATGATATGGCCTCCTTGTTCACCTGATCTGAACCCCATTGAGAACCTGTGGTCCATCATCAAATGTGCGATTTACAAGGAGGAAAACAGTACACCTCTCTGAACAGTGTCTGGGAGGCTGTGGTTGCTGCTGCACGCAATGTTGATGGTGAACAGATCAAAACACTGACAGAATCCATGGATGGCAGGCTTTTGAGTGTCCTTGCAAAGAAAGGTGGCTATATTGGTCACTGATTTGTTTTTGTTTGGTTTTTGAATGTCAGAAATGTATATTTGTGAATGTTGAGATGTTATATTGGTTTCACTGGTAAAAATAAATAATTGAAATGGGTATGAATTTGTTTTTTGTTAAGTTGCCTAATAATTATGCACAGTAATAGTCACCTGCACACACAGATATCCCCCTAAAATAGCTAAAACTAAAAACTACTTCCAAAAATATTCAGCTTTGATATTAATGAGTTTTTTGTGTTCATTGAGAACATGGTTGTTGTTCAAATTAAATCCTCAAATAAAATTAATCCTCAAAAATACAACTTGCCTAATAATTCTGCACTCCCTGTATTGTTTTGCTTGTGTCAGATATAAATACAATTTTTGTAATTTATACCACATACCATTTTCACTAGATGGGATTTATTGGGATTTTTATTAGTTTGTTTATGCTTCTGAAACAGTGCACTTAAAAATACACATGCTCACTACACTTCGTTTAATATAATGGTGTTGCCCCTGAATAGCAGAGAATGTATCTCATAGAACTTTCAATTCGCTGACAGACACTTTGGCTCCACAGTAAAGCCCTTTAAAGCAGCTACATATAATAGATTTTACAACCCCAATTTCAAACAATGCTAAGTAAAATGTTTATCAAAACAGAATGCAAATGAAAAAACTGTATACTGCATCTATTACAATAGCATAACTTTGTATTAGAAGAGTCCATGTGTTGAACTGCCCTGCCTGCAGTTCATATCTTTCACCATTCTAAAACATGTAGTGCATTACCTATGAGGGCCATAGCAGACGAACAGCTGCTCCGACTTCCTCCACTGACTCGTCCTGTGGAGGTATGTGTTTAGTGCTCACAGCATTCCAGTGGACACAGTCGATTTTGCTTCTCCTGGTTAGAGGCTAGGAAAGGGGGAGGGCAGAATGCCTGCAAAATGACACCTTAGACACATACCCTGGTTTAGGGTAAAGGATAGCATTGGCCATGCCAGGGGCAAACTCCAGTAGAGACGGGGCCATGGAAAGAGCCTGTAGGCCCCCGCCCCGGTCTTAACCAACAGATACTTAAGGGCCACCTCAGCCCAGGCCTGAAAGGGGGGCTCAGATAGAGCTGCCAGCACATTGGCCAAGTCCCACACAGGCACTCTGCATTGTGTCCCGGGCCTCAGCCTCCGGGTGGCAGGTAGGAAACATGTCATGAGGGGGTGTTTCCCCAGCGACTGCCCTGCTAGCAGAGTTCAATAAGCCGCGATAGTGGACATGTAAACCTTCAGGGTTGACGGAGCCAATCCTGTGGCAAACTGTTCCTGCAGGAACTCTAGAACTGAACCAACCGGGCATTTGACTGGGTCCAACTGGTGGTGCTCACACCACGTGGTGATGTAGAGGGAGCTCTTGAATGGAGAATGTTTTTTACTACCTCAGTAGAGAGACGAGCTGGCCCCTTTCCTTAGGAGGGTGTGCACTTCCTGTTCCAGGACCAGAGCCTGCTTGTGTTCCACCACGGTAGGACACAACCTGTTGAACTGGGGAGGTGGGGACCCAAACTGAATCGAGTAGCTCTTAGGGAAACCAGCCTCTTAAGGCTGGTCGCTGACTCTCCCAGAGCGGCTGGACCAATGCCCTGCAGCCGTTGGGGCCTCCTGAGAGGCAGCGGGTCTGCTCCATCCGCAGCGATCTTTCAGGCAGAAATAGAGGGAGACACCTGCGGGAGGAAGGCTGCACTCTGAGGCACATCTTGTGGAAGAGTTAACAGCCTGGCCTCTCCATCTGCCCGGAAGTCTGATCAGGGAACCAGCCTCTCAAAGCTGGCTTCTGACCCTCTCAGAGTAGCTGGGGAGATCCCCTGCAGCAGTGCATGCTTTCTGAGCAGGCCCAGGTCCCCTCCATCCCCAGTGGGAACAGAAGGAGTCACCCGGTGGAGGGAGACTGCGTTCTGAGGCAAGTTTTGTGGGAGAGCTAACAGTCTGGCCTCCTGGTGGTGTCGAGGAGGTACGTGCACCGTATAATGTGTTGATGTTGAAAAATCTTTGGAATAAAGATATTGATATTAAAAACATTTGGGGGTATTTTTTCATGTGGTCAGCTTATTTGCTTCAGATCACCCATTAGAGTTATTATTATTTTAGCACTCCTATAATTCATTATCCTTTATGGAGAAAGTTTACAATATTGAATGCAGTGATATTTCTTTCTAGATTACATTTTTTTTTCATTAAACCTGTTTAAATTATAATTATATCTCCACTGACATTTCCTGCATAAGCATCCCTGAATCATTTTGTATCCCTGTATGTGTAGTCATTAAGAAGACTGATTTTCGTTTCTGCTGATACTTTGACTCCATACAGAGCATGTTTAACACACAGCCCTGCAGCAGATCCTGTAAAAAGACTCTCTCATAGTGTATCTGGTGACTATCTAAGAGTGTAAAAATTTTATTATTTGGATCAATACGTCAACTTAAAAGGTGAAGAGTGAGATGAATAGGAGTGAATCAATCATTAATTGTTTATTATGAGAAAAATATTTGCTGCTAAATTGAAAATAGGCTAGCAGGGCTCTGTCATACTGTTAAGATTGAAGAAAACTAAATTGAATCATTTTCTATCTGGTATCATACTGATTTATTGATGTCATTAAATATCGAACCTTGTTTCACCTTACAAAACAATGTGATTTTGATTTATATCACATCAGATTCAGTGGTCTCACTAAACATCAAAATCTTGTGAATCCCAATCAAATTGTAGCAGACTCCTTGGATACCATCAGATAACAAAGAACTGCCAAATAATAAGAATGAATTGAATTAGATTGATTGCTTTCAACTGTGGGATCACTGCCTTACTTTTTTAGAAAAAAAAAAAAAAAAAACAAATATATATATATATATATATATATATATATATATATATATATATATATATATATATATGGATAAAGGCATTTGCCAAAATCCATAACTATTCAGGGAGCTATTATCAAAAATAGAATCACCAGAGAGCCAGTGGTAACATAAAATTATATTAATTAAATTATTGCCTTGAGAATTGAATTTTTATCACATCATATTATATTCAATGGTACTGAGTTTTTGTCGTGCGTAAAGGCAGTGTTAGTTCCCTTTTAGTATAATTGAGCCAATACGTTCCCATAGAAACCTGTTTACATCATGTGTGCTGTTTGTTAGCATGATGGTGAGGTATATGTTTGATGCTGGGCTGTGTGTATGAGGCATTTTGACAGACAGGATCATCTTCAAAATGACCAGACTTGCCCTCTTATCTTGGAAAACCATCAAAACACAACAAAGAGTTTGAATTCTGAAGTGACCCTTCGTTTTATCTGTTGTTTGGAATCTTCATAAACCCGCTCTCAGCCTTCCTCTAACCTCATGGTGCAGAATAATGACTGTATTTAGAATAAATCTCACAGGCCATAGTGAATCAACTTAAATCTTATATTTGTTATAAATTTTATCAAGAAAAATGTGGTATACTCACTCACATAGTAGACAATCTTGAGGATGTTGGGTGAAGTCATATTGGAGTTTGATGCAAGCATCATTGCTTGCATTGACTCCTACTTGTTTTTTTTTCCTTTTGTGTTTTATAACTGGTGATAGTGCTGTGTGTATATGAGAGTGTGTGTGAGAGTATGTGTGTGTGTGTGTGCGTTTGCGTCTTCTCTTTCATTGCCATTCTCCCTCAGGACACCTGAATAATAGATATAAATAGGGGCAAAAGAGAGACACAGGCACTTTATCCAGCTTATTGCCAGGGTTTTTCTTCTTACGCTGATTCCTGAGGCAAAAGGGTAAAAAAACTGAAAGCATAAATCATAAAAGCGTTGCAATTTCAAGGAAATTAAAGCGATTTAAACACTAAGCTAACGCATGACAGCTACAGAGGCTGGCATTTAGGTCTCTTGGCCTCTCCTCGTCTTCTTGTAGATTTCATCACAAATGCTCTAAAGCCAAGATCACTGAGAAGAGTCAGGATTAGAGAACAGGCTTATTATTGTAATAAAGAGGAACAGGCCTATCAAACTGTGAGATCAGAACAAAAAGTCCATCACATGTGTATGGAAAACATGATTTAATAATATTAGATAATGGGGAAACATTTCAACATGGTATGTTCTAAAAGTGCACATGTCCACATGTGACATTGTACAAACAATGAGATCACGTGTGGAAAGCAGTCATGTAACATAAAAAAAATAAATGAAGCAAAAAATTTAAATTATCATCAGAAAAAAAAAATCACATGGGGAAATCAACCAATCAAGTGTAAAGAATAATAATGGGAAAATAATTAACCATGTGAAAAAATAAGATATTAAAAGAATGATGATGAAAATCAAGTAATGTACAGTGTAATGAATCAAATGAAAACAAATGAAAAATGTAAAATAATGTGAAAGGATGACAAAATGAATTGAAAAAAAAAAAAAATCACCTGAAAATAAGTGAAAAAGAATCATGTGAAAATAGTCATGAAAAAATAAAAATAAAAAAATAACAAATGAATCATATAAAATATCACAAAAAATAAAAAATTTGTGTAAAGAATTATAATGGAAAAAAATTAATTGTGAAAAAGGTGTGAAACAAAATGCCTCTAAATGAGTGTAATGTACAGATGTGCATCATGTGATTCTAGATATTATAGAAAAACAGTGCAATTAACATGGTGCAATAGTTGGAGACATGCTTGTAAACACAGACACACACACACACACACACTCTCTCTCTCTCTCTCTCTCTCTCTCTCTCTCTCTCTCGGTAGAGTGAAGTATGATGAATGGCTAAATAAAGTATTGATCCTGTAAGGCTTTTTTAAAACAGATCTCTCCCACATGCTGCTGACCTCGTGTCTGTTCTCTGCCTCCTTCATCTTCACACCAACATCATGAAAAATTCAAGGACGCCATTTTTAACTGACGACCATGTTTGCAAATGAGACACGTCTTTTTGTAGGGCACAAGATAAATAAGCATCAGGGGAGAAGAGAAGAAAAGGAAATGAAGTGTGATGTTTGTTATGCAAAATTATGCAGCCTTATAAAAAATAGATGATTACGCAAATCCAAACAAGCTGCTCAGATTCTGAAACTTTATAAAACTGTGAAACGTGATGCTTCATTACTTCTGACATGGCAGTAGTTATTTTGTCTTATTTTTGGAACTGTGGCAAGTTTTTCTTTCGAACACAACAATATTGTAGCTTCATTCTTAACTTTTATATCTGTGGTAGTTTTCCTTTTATCCTTTTACTTCTAAAAATGATAGATAGATAGATAGATAGATAGATAGATAGATAGATAGATAGATAGATAGATAGATAGATAGATAGATAGATAGATAGATAGATAGATAGATAGATAGATAGATGTGTGTTCTCTAAATAAACGACAATTCTCAACTTCCTGATCTGATCCTATCGGTGGTCTAAAATGTGTGTATCCTGATACTACAAAACTGCTGTGATTAGACATGAACCTTACTGGATAACAGGACACTGGGAAAAGGCAGGACCCACTGGCTCATCTGATTACATTCACATGTTACTCAGGTGTCAATTACTGTCAGTGAGTGTTTTAATTACAGCAACAGACTAATCATCTTACTCTGACCAAACAAACAAACAAATAAACGTGACACATTATTTTTTTCTCCATCTGTTCATTTTAATGCCATATATTATAAATACCGAGATTTACATGAAGATATAAAATAGTCGATTTGTATCCAGACATATTCCAACGTATTGGCATGTCCCCGAAATGTACAGCTCGATTCCAAAATAATCTCGACCTACGAACCTGAGACACTAGAAGGAAAGAAATACAGCAAGAAACATTGCCAAAGCCTGCTACACGGTAGCAAATACGGACTGCACGCCTTAAAATAAAAAACCTTGCGTCCAGTCCGGTGACACCTTCAAAAGTCGACACAAATCCAAACGATACCTCGCACAAAAACGAATTGTGCAGAACATCCACGCTGAAACATCTTATCTGTATTAAAGGCTGGTTTATCTAATATTTCTTATGTACTTTTCATAACAAATATCGTATATAGTTAAAGCCTATTTCTAGTTTTATGAAACAGGGATTGAGATGTTTTGCCTCAGAACATCATGAGCAACTTGAAGGGACTTATACATTTAATAAATTCGTGCACGACTGTTGCAGAGCGTTGTAGCTCCTTCTCCCTAGTGACATCTGCACAGCAAACACTGAACTGCTGAGCGAAAATAACGTCGAATCATATTAATGTTTGCAGCTCAAGACAAAAGTGCATCCTTCCAAAGTTAAAGCAAAGTAAAAACAAGTATCACTGCTTTTATATTCGAGCGAGTGAACCTGAAGCTTTCACATGATATGATACAATATTAATTCTTCAGGTGATGATCTGACATTTGATATCGCTGAGTCTGATATGATACGATTCGATTCAATTTGTTGTCCTTTCTTCAATATGTAGATAAAAGTCTTGGTTGAAAATGGTGGGAACTGCTCAAATGTCAATGATGTAAAGGAGAAATATTTGATTTTAATTTGTTATCTTCATTGTTTTTAATACCAATTTAGGTGTGACAAACAACATTTGAATTTGAGTTACTGGGAAACTCATACTCGAGCTTGCTGGCTTATTATACAATTATTCACACATCAGTTTAAGAATGTGAATATTACTTTTACACGGTTTCCTTAACAATAATCCGTTTATGATTATTTCATCGTTAACTGATCCTTTGTTTTTTGCAACTTTTTAAAATTTTCTTCTCACCTCTTATTATTTTAAATGATTTCATATTATAATCATAATCTTCTTCACACTAATAATCGGGGGCTGGATGCATTTTGAAACTCATTCCGACGTCCAACTTTTTCTTATGCAAATCGAATTGGTTTAAAATCGCTGAGGTTTTGTGTCATGATAAAAAGTTATATAAAAAATGTATATAGTGAAAGCTTGAGTGATAACTAGAAATAGGCTTGGCTATATCATATCTGCTATATATATATCTGATCATTAGAAAATATTAGATAAACGCACCTACATTCCACTGGCCAAGGTGCCAAGCAGTGGCTGATCCGTATGCACATGTACAGTAGATAAGGATTAAAAAATGTTTAACATTTATCATATGATGTCAAGTTCAAATAGAGACATCCAGGTGCATTGTGGTTTCCTCTGCGTCGTCATCCAGGCTTCTCGGTGCTGTCCAGTGTCTTCGACTCTCTCTCCGTCCCATTACATGGTGCTCCCAGGCAGAATGCTGGTGATTGTCCATTTTTGTCCGGAGCATTTCTGGACAATGAGCTCGAACCCAAACTCACTTTCGTTGCTCTCCACGAGCTCGAGGCATCTCTTTGACTTCCTGTTTTGTATGGAGCCTCTCTGAAAAAAAAAAAAAAAACTTGTTTTATTCTCATTCTATGGTATTTCATTTCAAATTCATTGCGAAATCTCAGTGTGTGTCCGTGCTACAGGATCACAAACGCTACAGCTTCTAACACCCTTCACCCCAAAAAAGCCACCGATCACAAAACAACACTGAGGGAAAAAAGAGAGCTCAGAAAAGATTCGAGGCAAACCGAATTCATTTCCGTCTCCACCTAACTGCATGTTTTCCTCAGTGGGATCCTGATGCCTGGAGAAACAGTGAAGCCTCTGACATCAATCTGAAGCCTGTTCTCTGCGCTTGATGGCATCATCGTCTTTTAGTTGATACCTGCGACTTTTAGTTTAATTATCGATAAAATTTTTCCCTGTTCTCAATTCCGATTGGTCAGACTGCATCGCTTCATTTTAAAGAACAGAAGATTTGGGTAAATTGCAGGTACTTGGTCGATATTTGCTCTGATATTTATTAAGACACGACAACTGCATCTCATTATAAGTGTCTGCGTGCTACATAAAATCAAAATTCCCAGCAAAACTTCTTCGCACCAAAAACTACATTTACTATACGCTATCAATCTGTCTGTGCACCGGCATGGCAACAAATATCGCTCTGTCTAATCTTTTTTGTGAACAATTTTGTTGTGTGGACATATTTGTCCAAATTGTAAATGAAATGTCAGTTAGTCAATAATAATCTCTTACTAAGTTGAAGACATAAAAGGTAAAAAGAATTGTATAAAAGTGGTTCAACCTTACCTTCTCCAATAATGCTAATAATGCTAATAATGTTATCAAATAATTTATATAACTATTTTCTGTAAGATGTTTAACATTTATGGAAGAAGTCACCAACATTAGGGCTTAATGCTAAAGCTGTAGTGGTTTACTGCTCACATACAGTACCAGCATCACTATATATCCTTAATCAGGTATATAAATAACACAAATATACAAAAACCATGTGAGAAATGTCTGAGAACTGATACAACATAATGAGGCGGGAAGCTGATGGAAGTGATACAGTAAATTCAAGTGCAGTGTAAATACAGAAAACAGAAAAACAAAACACTAAATAACATGAAGTGTAAACAAGAAAACCACAAGTTGAGGCGGGCGTTTCATACATCGCTTACTACATTCCAGATCAAAGACAAGCACAGGACCATCTAATAATGGCAACTGTGTTCTGGCTAATTAGGTTGTTCGAACACGGGTGCAAATATGATTAGTATAACAGAATTGAGATGTCTGGGATAATTGCGCGTTCATGCGCCGCTTGAAAAGGCTATATATACGAATACGGTACCTGGCGAGTCGAACTTTTATTATGAGGGCTCGAGAAATCAATGAGGTAAATGATTCTTTTTATGAGAAAAAATCTTTCTAGAAGTAAACTACCGTGCTGCACTGAAGGATCCAGTCTGCACTGCATTGAATTGGGAAAGCTCGCCGTATTATCCATGCTCTTTCCTTAATATGTTGCTCTCATAAAAATGGAGAGATAATGGTTGTGATTATAAAGCATAATCTATTCTAACTCCAGGATTAAGAACCAAATAATCCTGTATCATGTCAAATCGTCAACAATAAAATACAGCTAACTGAGTAATCCATGTACGAAGAACAGACACCTAAACATGCAAAGTGAACTGTCAGCAATCAGGACGAACAAATGACGAACAGCAGTGGAGTGAAAAGAGAGGTATATTAAAACAAGTGATAATGAGCATGTATGTGAAACAGGATTAAAAGTCATGTGACTTTTCTAAAAAAAAAAGAATAATAATAATTGGTGGTCCCTGTCCACAATCCTGACACATTTTCACACATAAATATTTTCATCTCATTTATTGAAAATAATGACTATAATATAAGGATAATCCATAAAACATGTTTTTCATCACTTTTCCTATGAAAAGGTTGTGGCATTTTAATTTTGGTCAAGATGTCATTTAATTTGTGTTAATTGCACTTAACTCAATTTGTCCGTATACCGTGCAAACAAATGCCATTAATAGAATCTAAAGACAGAGTGTAAGCACTTTAGAGTAGCGGCACGTTAATGACTGCGTTCTTGTATTTATTTAGCTGTTCGAGTTCAATGCGAGGCTAATTAATTGTATTATCATTTTTTTTTAACTATCGAGAAGTACAAGGCGTCCTGCTGCTCGCTTCGTAATCATAGCAAATCAATTTAGCCTTCAGGTTACTGAACAATGTAATTGCCTGTTTCAGAGTGTTGGATGATGAAGCTGCTTATCATTTCATGCTGTACTTTGTTTCGAATCATCAAATATGTATCTGAACAGCAAGCAGACTGGATCAATCTGGGCAACAAAAGTGAAAAAAAAGGAAAGAAAAAAAGATCTGACATCATGGAGATTTCAGGATTAAATGCAAACATTGTATTTTGTCTTAAACAAAAAACACCAGCAATCTGAACAAAAACACATTTCAAACACATTCTTTTTGCAATGTTTCTAGAGAGTTACTATGATATGATAATGTGTTTGTTTACTTCCTGTTCAGCTCATTAGCTGTAAAAAAAAAGTGAAATTTTGCCTTTCATTGTCCCATTTTAGTGAATAAAAAAAAAGAAAAAAATACAAAAGTGTCAAAAATCTTCTCTGCTTATTGTAAACACACACACACACACACACACACACACACACACACACACACACACACACACACACACACGTGTTTATTTGCCTGGGAAATATTCCTCATTCCAGTGCAATTTCACTCTGAGTTGCATTGGCCGCTTTACACCAGACACAATCACCTAAAGAGCGATGTTTCCTGTGGCGCACATGCTGGGAGTAAAGAAGCGTACTGGATTTACAACGGTCACACAAATTGACTAGTGACGTACAACTGCTTTCTTTAGCGCGCCAGAGAAACGCCGACTCGAAAACACTGTCTCTGTGAGATTGAGAGCGGGTTAAACAGTGCGACCATGATGACTGTATCTGTATCGAGGACTTCACACGTCGTATGAAACATTCTCGCACTCATACACTACAGCTTTCTGTTTTTGGTGATATCATCATTTGTGCCAGTAAAGTGCACATTTTAATAATAACACTAAAATGCATATTCATAATGAATCCTTCATGCAAAAATTTAATCAGCAGCGCAATGCAATAAAATCATGCAGGTCCTGGTCCAGAGCTTCACATCAAAGCTTAGAATAAAGAGATATCTGTGATACCTGTGGCTTAAAGCATAAAATCTTTTTTGGTGCCTGACTGAGTATTTCATAAACTAGTGATCTGCTGGGATTTTCACACACAATTTCTATGGTTTACTCTTTCAGGACAATAAGCAGAATAAACATTAAAAAGCCAGTGAGAGGTGGTTCTGTGGGCCCAAGAGCCTTATGAGAGATAAGAGAAGACGGGTCGTACAGGTTCAAGCTGAAAGGGGGGCTCAAACAACTCAAATAATCACTCTTTGCAGCCACACTAAGCTGAAAAGCATCTTTGGAAGAGTAGGTGTAAGTGGGTGTTATTTGCTAACATACATACATAGTATGTATGTACTATTGTATGTATGTATTATTATTTAAATTATTGTTTAAATTATAAGTGGCTAAAAAACCCCCACCCCCCTAAAAACAAAAACAAAAAAACACAATGTCCAGCAGGAAGTCATCTGACCCCTAATGCATATGAATAACAGTAAAAATGCTTAAGCAAAACAAAAAACAAACAAGCATGAATTAAGCAAATAATTGATTATGTAATGTATTATTTAATGCATAAATAAGTGAATACATAATATAAATGACAGAATAAAAATGTTTTACACTTATCATATTGTTTGTATTTATTTTGACTTGTAGTGTCCAAATTGTTTAATGATTTGAAAATAATAAACAAATCCACATTAACACCACTCACATTTGTGTGTGTGTGTGTGTGTGTGTGTGTGTGTGTGTGTTTGTGCCAGACCAACACTTTGATTTACTTAAAATTCAAGCCAGATAGCTGTCATGATCACTTTTTAATTTTCTAAATTCTGCAGTTTTTCACAGTATCAGCAGGAGTCTGTAATTTTATATTTTTTTATATATTTTTCATATTTTGTGTAAAAAAAATTATTAAATAAACTGTAATCAACAGAAACCAGATACTTAGTCTAGTTAGTGTGCAAACATCATATTAGGAGGGGTCAGGAGTCATTATCTTGTAGTGTATAGTGTAAATAACAAACTGCTTTAATTATATCTACAGTTGTCATCTTTTCACCCAGTAATGTGATGTGTTCTTTATTACAGTGCTATGTTATGGGACCCGAGCACCTCACAGGGACAGAGGGAGCCATTACAATGTACTTACAGTTCACAGCTGATTGAAGCTACACAATGTGTGATGTTTTTGTGGTACAATTCTACCCTCCCACGATGCTATTTTTCAGCTCCCTGCTCCTTGATTTTTGTGTAATGGCTCTTGCGAGTATCGTTACCTGAGTAAAAAGCCAGTGCAGTTTCATGCGCTTGGCCGCGGCGTAGCTGCACTCGATCAGCCTCGGCCGCCCGTTCACATCCACCAGGCACTTGTTGTCGTCGTCGTCGATGGTGGGGCTGAGCACGCCCACGTGTAGCTGCTGCGTGCTGCTGTAGTACACGTTCTGAAACAACACGACACGTCTCTGAGACATAAGCAAACGATAAGCCAGATGCCTGGATGCCTCTGAAATGACTTTTTTTGTACTTGCAATTGCAACAAAAACTAAATAAATAGTAAAACTATAATATCAAATGTTGCATAAATGCATCTAGGATCATTTAGTTGATGTAAATGTTGCTTTTTTTTATTGTGAGATTATTCTAGTCCACATATAAGCATATAATAGAGCCTTTTTCTAGATGTCCAACTTATATTCTCTTGATTACTTCCAAGCTTAGAATTAATATCAATATAGTTTAAAAAAAATAGACTTTACAATAATAACCCCATTTAATGTAGAAATTCTAAGAAATAAAGAGACGTTTTATACACATTACTCAAATAACTTCATCTGGCTATTCAGATTTCTAAGATTTCATATTTAATTTATATTTCAGCAGTATATCCAAACATTAACTACTCAATAATGAAATTATCATTCAAAAGAAAAATATTACCATTATTCAATGATAAGATAAATATGAAAAATCCCATGCTGTGTTTTTATAGCTGAGGCTTCCTAAAACAATATTGAGCCACAGTAAATAAATGGAAAAAAGCATCTGATCGGAGTGTCCTCACAAAGATTGCATTGTCAGAGTCCTAGAATTACACCAGCGTAAAAAAAAAATCACTTTTATTATTTCCGCTCCAGTAGAAGCCACATTAACTGATAAACACATCCAGAGACGCAGAGTTGCCTGTGATTGTGTTTTAGCAGTGATCCAGAGAGCCATAAAAACGGAACAAACTGAATGTTAATAGTTACATAAAGCTGGAGCAGAGCTGAAGCTCGGTATGGCGGGTGCAGTTCAGCTCAAATACACAAACACCGCGACGGGATATGCCACATGAAATTCAGAAAATCTGTGTTTCAAAAAGAGGGATGCTGACAATCAGCAAAAACTAAGATTATATTAAATTGACTTGGCATTACGGTTTACAATTTATTTATTATATACCTCAAATACAACTACAACAATCAAAATTATGATATTTTGTTCAAATGACAAATGATGCCCCAACAGCCTTAGGGGTAATTGCCAGGGGAACATTTTGCAAAATATATAATGTGTGCCTTCATAATAAGTGGTTGTGCATTCAACCATTATTAATAATAATATTATTATTATTATTATTATTATTATTAACACTAGTTGTGTATCTTACAGAAAATTACTGGACAACATGCTACAGCTGGAACATCTCTGACCCAATCAAACCCTAGGAAGAAAGTACTTTATACTTCTAAAGCACAGTGAAATTTTTCTTTGCATATCCCTGTGGTGTTAGGGAGGGTCAGCCATGATACAGCTCCCCTAGAGCACGGAGGGTTAAGGGCCTTGCTAGGGGCCTCAGAAGTGCCAGCTTGGTGATACCAGGGTTTGAACTTCTGACCTTTTGCTCAGTAACCCAGAACATTAACACTGAGCTACCACCTTTCCTGCTTAAGAGCTTTGTGACAGTAAAAAATTTCTCTCATGACAACCTCCAAATTGCACAATATACTTCCTAATATATAATTTCATTCTCTTAGCTGTTAGCATAGTCAATAAACTTTCTTTCGGCTTCTCCCGTTAGGGGTCGCCACAGCGGATCCTCCGCACGTTTGATTTGGCACATGTTTTTACGCTGGATGCCCTTCCTAACGCAACCCTCCCCAATTTATCCGGGCTTGGGACCGGCACTGAGAGTGGCTGGGGATGGTTCCCTGACCGGGAATCGAACCCAATATAAATTATATTTATATTGAGTTTGTATTCTTGCGTACCAGTGTAGATTTATTCACTACTAGAGATTTAAAGCACGTTTGTACGTCGCTCTGGATAAGGGTGTCTGCTAAATGCCGCAAATGTAAATGTAAATGTAAACCCGGGTCGCAGCGGTGGGAGCGCTGCGTCTTAACCACTAGACCACCAGGGGACCTCTGTTAGCATAGTCAATAATATTTGAAAATAAACGTTTCCTTAATTTTTGACTTTAAATTTTTTTAATTTTCACACACACACACACACACACAATATATATATATATATATATATATATATATATATATATATATATATATAAAAAGAATATGTAGTTTTGAGAAAATTTTTCATTATTAACACATTTTAGCACAAATCAAAAACAGGTCATACAGGGTAACAGTTAAATAATAAATTAAGTAAGTCCACACACACACACACACGCACGCACGCACGCACGCACGCGCACACGCACTATAAGGAGTTTTCTGAAGTGCTTTTCAGATGTAAATGTGCAAAAGCTAATTAGAAGAATCGTGTATCTGCCATCCAAAACACACAGATATCAAAAAACTGGAGCTCTTCAGCCCTAACATGTGTAACCATGACAACGTCCATCAAAAAGAGCAAATATTCCACTACAACCTTCTCACTCTGCTTGATTCATGTCACCCTCTCTCTCTCTTTCTCTCTCTCCCCCTCTCTGAGGAAACATCCCAGAATTACTCTTCCTCCGGGTGAGCTCATGTGCTAAAAATACTGCCATTTTTTGAGCCTCCGGAGCAGTATTGGTCACGGCAGGACGTGACGTGTTTTATGGAAGGAGAAGAATGAGTCACACGTCCAACAGGAAAGCTCTCTTTGTGATGTTATTTCTTGCGAATGGCCGTGTCAAGGACGTTTGCAACGGCATCTGTTTACGGCACGCAGAATGCAGCCTGGCACCGCAGATGGAAAACACCTGGGGACACACCCGAGGGTCTGAAAAACATCTGCCACACCTGCCTTTCACTCTGAGGCAAATCAGCACCAATAATGGCTTCATCTCGCTCATCTACAGCTTCCTGTGTGATTCACTGGTTTCATATTAAACTTCTGAATATAAATGCTGATTGGTGACCAGGAGTAGATCATTGTTGTAGTACAGCAGCTCTGACACTAGTGCAGCTTACAAACAAAAACATTTGTATTAATATGTTATTATTTCTGTAGTTACATACACAGGGACTTGTTCGGCAGATGCTTTACATGAACTGATTATAAAAAAATTTAGAGTCTCCAGTTTCAGCAGATTCCTATGTCTTCCAGTTTAATGTAGAACACAACATATATTACTATTTATTTACCCCTCTCTCTCTCTCTCATTCTCTCTCTCTCTCTCTCTAAAGAGAATGACCATAGTGATTTCTTTCAGTTAGGTTTGTGGCTTTGTTAGTCAGTCTCTCTCTCTCGCACACACACACAGAACAAGTGAAATAGAAAAAAGTGACTTGACAAATGAATAGACAGAAATAGAGAGAAAGATAGATAGAATTAGACAAAAAGACAGAGAAAAGAAAGCATTCTTTCATTCATTCTGGTATTTATACATTCATGCATCTATATATATTAATAGGTTTATTTTCTAAAATATTTTCTATTGATGCTTTGACAATAGTGTATGTAAGCATTTATTCCAATAAAGTGCTTTGAAATTGAAACGGTGAAAGAGAGACAGAAACAGACAAAGTGGGTGTGTGTGTGTGTGTGTGTGTGTGTGTGTGTGTGTGTGTGTGTGAGAGAGAGAGAGAGAGAGAGAGAGAGAGAGAGAGAGAGAGAGAGAGATGTAAGATCAGGTTATTTTGCTTTTGAAGGAAACAATGCAGTGGTGTAGTTTTTCCATTTCCACTGCAGGAGCTGTGTATATCACTTCAGGATTTTCCCAGCTGAGATGAGATTCTGTGAGATATTATACCTAAATTAGGACTTCTTGCAGTTATCTGATCTTTTCATGAGAATTGTACTTTAGGTCGTACAGCTCCAAGTTTTCTGTGTGTTTGGTTTGAGAACATATATTACTGTTACACACAAAATAGATTACTGTTAACATGCGCATGACATTCACTAGCATGGGTTTTTACAGACCTGAAATTCCTGAGCACAGAAGAGGTGACGTTTAGGATGTTCAGGACATTAAGTATGCTTAGGACAGCTCTCTCACACAGGGAAATAAATGTGCTCTGAATTTACTACTAAAGAAGCATGAATGGCCAACACAGCAGGACACCAATGAAGGACATGATGACTAAAGAGATTGAATAGAAAAAGACTAAAGCTTGACAGAGACACACAGAAAGGGAGACATAGAGACATAGAGAACATAAAGATAGAGCATTGAGATACAGAACCAAAGGCAAGGAAAGGGACAGAGAGAAACTACAGAGAAATACAGAAAGAAAGACCGACACATATAATACAGAAAAAGACTGCAAGAGAGAGAAAGATACTGAAAGACTTTGATGAGGAAAACATGAAGTGACAGAGACAGAAAAAGAAAGCAAGACATAAAAAAGAAATGAAGGTAAAAGAGACAGGTCTCACCTGCGGAGTCATCCCGTGGCAGAGGTAGAGGATGGGGACGTTGTCGGTGTCTGGCCCTTGATCCAGACACAGCTCGCTTTTTAGGGAGTTCCTCAACTGCACACAGGACAGACACAAAACCATGCTCACTGCTGGGACACTGAAGCTTCAGACCAGAAACATGGACATGTTTATTTAATATTCACACATGAACCCAGGGCTGGTCTCTGTCTCCGAGGCTGTGATTCCTAGTTTCCTGAACCCATTTATTCCACATGGATACAGTGTTGCTGCATCCTTGATTCTGATTGGTGAGAAGTTCTTTAATGATTTTTAGGAATGCAGCTAGATAGTGCGGATGGTACCCCAGCTATCATTTTTGGAAGGAGTCTCCAGTTTCCGTAAGTTGTAAAAACGATTTTTGCATTTTGTGGTTTAGTGGTACCACACCCTGCCTCTCAGTTCATCATTTCGCTGACATTCCACAACATTGTAACTAGAAATGGCAACAAAAAAAAAGTGGCATTCATTAATGAATCATTTTTGTGTACTGTTTATTGGTTAATTGTCTATTTTGTAATGTTATTCGGTAAGATTCCACTTCATTACACAACATGTTACAAAAGAAAGCACACACATGGCTTTATATGCATGTATAAACCTATAAGACTTCATGGATTCTTTCATGGATTACGTACTTTACACACATTTACGTGTTTCTCAGCATTTATTTTTGAGATGACATTTGCGTGAAAAAGATTGTTTCCCCTCTGTAAACTTTGACACTGTGCGACTGCGCAAGACACTTTTTTGTATTCTGTTCCTACCTGTACATTCGGGTGTGATTGACAGCCCTCAGAGTAACGAGTCCAAGACGCAATCTGGAATTCATTTTAATAAGACGAACCCATTTTCTCCACCCGAGTGGGAAAAAACGTGCAGGTGAATTGCGAGGTGTAAGGCGGACGAGCCGTGACCACAGAGCCAAGTCATGTGTTAACACAACAGTACAGGAGAGGTGAAAAGACATGTGGCCATTTTCTGTTCACGATTTGACATGAATATAAAATCAGGTTTGGGTTAAGAGGGTCAAGTGCTAAAAAGAAAAAGAAAAAAGAAAAACACAAAGGCAGATTTTACGGATTCAGGAAGCTCAGCAGCTGGAAAAAAAGACAGCAAAAAGAAAAAAAAAAATTTCCAAATGCCTGAATCTGTGGCTTGTCAGAGACAAAGCGTTAGGATGCATAAAATAATTCAGTGTTAACTATACTATACTATAACCTATATGTATAAGGTTATAAAATTTAGTTAACAGGCTGCCGGCTAAAGAGAAGAGTTTGATGATACTTTCATTTACTACAAAAAATACTTCTAAAACTGTTAAAAGTCGTGGAATTCACACCCACACCTTCAGTGCTGTCCTAGCTGAATCAAACCACCTCTAAATGCTTCAAGCATCATGGAGTTTGTGCTAAAAGATCGTAATTGTGAGGGCTCAAAGCAGATAGATACCTTTGACCCCAGCAACATGTGATATGATGGCTCAAATGTGATTGGATAGAAACTCTAACCTGCACTTACACTCAGATGCGCTGCACCACAGAGAAAAACTATGAAATTAAAGGAATACACTATTGGGTATAATTTAATACATATTCATGCACAAAAAATATTAAAACATTAGTTAGTGATTATGATTTAAGGCCTTGCTGGCCCTGATGGCCTGCCACTGTAAAAAATACAATATATGCATTTTTTTTTATTAAATAATAATAAAAAAAAATATCTAAAAAAATGTTATAATTTATAAAAGATTTTGTACAATATATATTTAAGAATTTATAGATAGAAATATTTCGAAAAAAAAGGTGGTCCTGACAATATTTCAGAAAACTGTATCATGACACTGATCACAATATGATCACAATATACATATATATTGTCCCACACAATATTTCACAATCACACACAATCATCTGCCTTAGTCACATGACTTTCTTGTGTCCTGCTGTTCTGTCATTCATGTTTGTCTGTGTGTGTGTGTGTGTGTGTGTGTGTGTGTGTGTGTGTGGTTGCTATAGTGTTAATGCTGCTCTCACTGTCCCCACGGTTCCCCTCTTTATGCTTCTACTGTTTCTGTGACTTAGCCTGCATTTAGGATTCGTATTACGGATCCAGCGCTGATTACTGAGTCTGCTTGGGAAATTGTTCTAAGCAAAGCCAAAATAAAATGACTCGTCACACATCCTCTTGCCTCAGGCTTGTGAGTATTACACCTCTCTACTCCACTGTGCTATTTCAGAAACTTTCAATTATAAAACCTCAACAGCAATACTATGAATTCTGCAATCTGATTGGCTGAGAGGTGATGATGTGGATTAAATTTGTATAACAGCAGCTCAGATGGTTGTGCCAGCAGGTTTATATTAATGCGCTCTGCCTGACACGGCACCGTTTCTATAGTAACAGCTCGTTCACAGAGATTTTAATGCCGACCGTTCACCTCACCTGATATTAACAGCGAATGTGCTGTTATTTAATAATGCTTTCTGTGAGGAGACTCCAGTTTCAGCTTGTTGTTGTTTAGTGAAAATCAGAGACAATTTTTCATATAGCAATGATTGACTCATATAGCATTGATATCTCTTAGTGGTGCAATAACTTTTTATGTGCCTTGTCTATGCTACACTTGTTATATTTATGTTGAATAACTTTTATCTCCAAAACTATTGCCACCCTTAATTAAAAAATAAATAAATTGCCTCACATTTCTCTTTTTATCAGTTTAGGCTTTTTCCACATTTACTGTATTACTTTATTTGTGTGTGTGTGTGTGTGTGTGTGTGTGTGTGTGTGTGTGTGAGAGAGAGAGAGAGAGAGAGACATCTCACCACTCCATAAGCGATGGTGTCTGTGTACATCCTCATCTCTGGGTAGATGTTCACCAGGTACCACCTGAATGTTTTACACTGCAGCCTTTTCCTCAGGGCTTTCCTCTCTGAGATATCTCCAATGTCTATGCCTGAGTCCTTCACACACACACACACACACACACACACACACACGTTAATGAGTGCCTGTATTGGATGGATGGATGGATGGATGGATGGATGGATGGATGGATGGATGGATGGATAGATAGATAGATAGATAGATAGATAGATAGATAGATAGATAGATAGATAGATAGATAGATAGATAGATAGATAGATAGATACTTCATCCCAATGGAAAATGTACACTAATTGCATTAATAAAGTTTTAAGATAATTTTTGCTTCATCTCACATCATTCAAAAAATTACAAAAATTCAATATCTTCAAAAAATATTAAAATGTACGTATAATGTATTGCTGTAATTACAATTAAGATCACACTCATTTCAAGCTTGAAATACTTTTGTCAATTGGCAGAACATTTTGCTCATTTGAAGCATTTCTTTCTATAAAGAAGTAACATTGTCTACCAATAGATTGGGAAATCAAGATTAAGAA
>NC_060892.1:15338989-15426489 GCF_014805685.1 Silurus meridionalis
TCTCTTTTTCTTTTTCCTGGTGGTTCCATCCTCAGCATTCTCCTACCGATATACCCCATATCTATCCTCTGCACATGTCCAAACCATCTCAATCACGCCTCACTTTGTCTCCAAAATGTCCCACATGCGCGGTCCCTCTAAGAAACTCGTTTCTAATCCTGTCCATCCTTATCACTTCCAATGAACATCTTGGCATCTTCAAATACTCTACCTCCAGCTCCACCTCCTGGCTTTTAGTCAGTGCTGCTGTCTCTAAACCATACAACATATCAGGTCTCACCACAGTCCTATAAACTTTCCCTTTCACTTTTGCAGATACCCTTCTATCACAAATCACTCCTGCCACTCTTCACCCCCCACTCCACCCTGCCTGCACTCTTTTCTTTACTTCTTTAATACACTCTCTTACTTTGCACTGTTCATCCCAGGTACTTAAACTATTCCACATTCACCACCTCTTCTGCCTGCAACCGCACCACTCCACTGCCCTCCCTCTCATTCACACACACCTCCACCTCTCCAGGCTCATCTCAACCTGCTCCCTACTCTCACCACAAATAATAATATCATCTGCAAACATCAAAATCCACGGAGACCCCTGTCTGACCTCATCAGTTAACCTGTCCATCAAATAGAAAAGGGCTCAGAGCCGATCCTTGATGCAATCCAACCTCAACCATGAACCAGTCTGTCGTTTCTACTGCACACTTCACGGCTGTCACACCGTCCTTATACATGTCCTGCACCACCCTCACATACTTCTCTGGCCATTAATGGTTGATTTTTGCTCAATGGCTGGTAGTAACAAATGTTTTCCTGCAGCTCTTATGTGACTAACTTGTCCACACTAACACAGTTTTCCTGATGTGAAAGACTGAAATGCCCAACCTAATTTAAATGTTAACAGTTCCTGATAAAAGTGGACTACATACACAATTTAAATATCTTTAAAAAGAAGACACTTTAAACTTTACTGTCAAACCTCAAAGTTGATATTGCTTAAAAAGATATTGTTATAGATGATGAAGTCCTATAGATATACATTTCCTGCATTGAACATTATTTTTATTTCATATATAAATACATAAAACAGTTCTGGAGCAATCCAGAAATGTACTGGGTTGAAAGCCACATGTCTCATGAGTTTATATTTCAAATTTTATGAAGATTTACATAACAAATGAGATTCCTACAAACATTTATCTGAGGCTGTCTGATCCTTTTCTCCCTCCCTCTGTTTGAGAGACACCTGCAAAACTCAGGTGATCATTCATACTCTATTTATACAGTCTGCATATTAATGAATGGCTGACCATTAAAAAAAATTGTTATACATGTTTGGGGCTATTGATATTGATTTGGCATTCATATTGATGTCTGGCCATTCCAAACACACACACAAACTTACTTTTCAAGCATTTTACCTATAAAAACAAACAGGCAATAAAACCAATAAAATCGTATAAAGCTATAAGGGGAGATTTATTGTAACTTACAGATGTAGAGCTCCATGTCTCTGTTGTTACTCCGCCCCCAAAAAATATTTTCCACATGGCTGCTTTTTCTTTTGCAAATCTCAGATAAAACAACTTTTTTGATTGTCCATTTTTTTCCTTGTTTTCTTGTTTTTTTTTTAAACAAAGTCCAGTTAGCACGAGCTATAAACAGCTGTTTATGTTGAGCTGAGAGCTGCATCACTTCCTGGTCCCTCACAGCACGTGCTGCTTCAGCCAGTAGGAGTTTATAAACAGTAATAAAACTAAGATTCACACACGTGGAGAATAAAATCCTCCCATATATCGTTAGAGTCCTGCACTTATTGGCTACATTGTCCATCAGTCATTTTGTTTCCAAAATGCTACTGGCTGGAAAGAAAAGTTTTGAAATGATAGGCGGTGCATAAAAAAACATGAGACACCTACAGAGAGGGTAGAGACTCCACCCTAGATTTATACTCTTTTAATTTGTAATTCTTTATTTTTTTGTGGTCTCAACCATTTTGTAACACTATATTCTTCCAGCCATATTTTTTTTGTCACCAAGATGTCGTTTTTTTATGTGAAAGATATTCGGAAATACATACAAACACCAGCCAAAGTTCTTTGACTTAAACAAAGGAATAAACATCTAAATGACAACACTATTGTTTGGTTGGTGCAGAAATGCTTTACAGCATGTTGTTCACTGGACCCTTATCTTTCCTAATAAACCGGGATTAGCAGCAGTGGATGTGTTATTACAATAATAATGTAAGTAGTGTGGGTTTTTTATGCATGTTGTTGTTGTGTACTGCTTACACACATTCAGCAAATAGATTCATTATACGTTTTCCATTGAAAAACAGTGATCTGAAATCTGCTTGAGACTTGAAAACCTTCAGAAATGCCTGCCGTATTTATACAAAAGACACACATTCACAATATATGGATACACAAGTCTTTTATTTAAGTGTTTTTTGCAGACCCAGTGTCCATCATTCCTGCATTTGGCACAGGTGAATTTCTGACATGTTGCACAGGTAAACCTGCTGTGATTCCTGTTGCAGCTCTCTTGCACCTGGCACTGCGTTGTCCGTACAGTCCCTGGCACAGCAGCTGCAGCAGCCTGCCTCTGTGCCAATATTTCCTTGTGCTGCATGAATTGGCAACGAAGTTCCTTAGCTAGAAGACTCAGAAACAATCTTTTTTTGCCTGCCCACCCTGTACATGCCTGGTACAAAATGTAGGCATTCACCGCGGCCAGGTCCAGCATATTGTAGAAAACCGCTACTGGCCACCTGCGTGTTGCTGCTCTTACGGAATACATCCGGGCCATTTGGTCGTCTACACCACACTGTAAAAGCAGAGAGAGAGAGAGTCATGAGTATATGTGCTTTTTTTCTATAGGCCTGTATAGTACACATCAGAAAACATTGTGGCACTGGTGTAAAATTATACACACATTCACATACCTTCATGTGGTTATAGTCTGTTATCGTGTTGGGTTTCCTCTTTCTGCCATCACCGATCGTCACGTCTTGGTGCATGGAACTTAGAACACACACAGTCTTGTTTTTTTTTAGGTGCATAAATTGTCAAGGAGACACTGCCACTTCTAAGCACTGAAGTGGAGAAAACCTCTCGCCGTGCAGTGTCTTTTGCAATTTTAACAAGATCATGCGGGACTTTATTCACCATGCCCAGTAGCGTTGTTTTGCGCTGCAACAGTCTGTGCGACAGTGACAGTGAAGTAAAGAAATTGTCCGTCGTGACATTTCTCCCATCATCTAAAAATGGCTCCATCAGATTCATGACCACGTTCTCTGCCAGCCTCTCTCCCTTCTGACGACTGGGGTCCTTTCCCAAGTAAGGAGATGCATTGCAGACATATTTGGTCTCCAAATCCGTGGGCATCCAAAACTTGATCCCAAATTTGTCTGTCTTGGTTGCGATATACTGTGTGAATGGACAACGAACCTTGGTAGGGAACAGCTGTTCATCTATGGTCATGTGTTGTGAAACTCTCAGCACAGTTCTTGATGAAGCGTGTCCAGGTGTCGGAGATCGCAGCAAATTTGTCTGTTTTTACCCGTTCTGCCTGCATGTCCTTGTCATCAAATCGAAGGTGTTGCATAATTGAAATGAATCTATCTCGGGGCATTGTCTCTTTGATTACTGGCACCAGAAAGCTTTCTGACCAGCAATCCACAATGGCACCAACGGGACACATGATTGCTCTTACAAACAAAATTGAAATGAATGCCATCAGTTCATGAATTGCCAAATTCCAGTCCGGCTCTGTTCTGCGGGCTTGATGGACCGTGCAATCCCTGATGGTCTGCAGCATTCCCACGTCTAACAGGCAAAGGAAGCTTTGGAGCACGCTTGTAATTTTACGCTGTCGGAAGATAAACAAATAGAGAATGGTAAATTTACATGAACCTCACTCTAAATGGGTTTATATAAATATCATATGTACTATGGCAATGACAAACCTTAGCAGACTCTGTGGGTCCAGCTTGCGCAGTGAAGCACGAGTGATTTGCTACTGCACTGGGCATTCCAATGTCCTCCTCTACCCACACAGTCCCGTCTTTTGCCGTCTGGCTCAGACAGAGCTTCCCAGTACCACGGTGCATCTTACGTGGAGGCATGTTGGGTTCTTGTTCCGTCTCCTTTTCGGATTCTTCTGAGGCGGTATCAGTGGCCTGCTGGACAAATTAAATCTCTCCTCCATCAGAGTCTGCTTTGTCCATTTCCTGAAGCCAGGCCAAAGCCTGTTGCGTGGAGAGGTTCTTCCTGCGTGGCAGTGATACGGAGGCCATCCTGATGTGCGTTCTCAAAAATGTGAAGAAGAAATGATTCTCCCGCTTGGGTCGGTCTGCTTTTATGCACAGCACTGTGCTGAAGAACTGTGAAAATCTCAACAGGGGTGAATAACACCTCAGGACTTGCACCAGTTTTACTTGAGCTCTCCACGAATTAGCAATGCTAATATAGCTGTTTGAAGGATTCCCTGCACATGTCCGAACGCTCTGACCCCACCTCTCTTTCAATTTAATAGGTTTAATCTTTAAACCAATCATTTTGTTTTATTTTATTTTCTGTTCTCAGAATATATTTGAGTAAGTAAAACTCCCATCTGCTTTCCTGCACGTCCTCATTCCCCTACCACGTCTCTTTGTCTTCCTTTGTCTTTCCTAGTGTCACACCAAGTTTCTTTCTAGCTGTCTCCCTTATCACTTCTGCAGTTTTTGCCCAATCATCCAGCACCTCTTCACCACCATGAGCCCCTGTCTGACCTCTTCCCTAAATCTCACACTACAGTCTTCCTCCTTCAGTTTCCACCATCTTATTCTTCTTTCAGTCTTCACTCTCCTCCTCTTCTACATCACCTCCAAAACCATCCTACAGACCACCATCCGATGTTGTTTAGCTATACTGTCCCCTGCCAACACCTTACAGTTTCCAATCTCCTTCAGGCTGCATCTCCTGCATAAAATATAGTCTACCTGTGTGCAACTTCTACCCTCTTATAAATATATAAATATATATATATATATGTGATATAGGATCACCATATGAGCCTCCTTCTAAAATAAGTGTACCACTTCCATTTCCATCTTTTTAGCAAAATCTACCATCTGCCCTTCTACAATCCTCTCCTTAAGACTATACCTACTCATCACCTCCTCATCAACTCTGTTCCCTTCACCTACATGCCCATTAAAGTCTGCCCCAATCACCAATCTTTCATTCCCAAGTACACTTTCCACCACTTCATCTAACTCACTCCAGACGTTTTCCTTCTCTATCTCACAACCCACTTGTGGAGCATAAGCAGAGTTTTTAACTTTTATAAATGGAAATATACAATATGATTACAGAAGTCACAATTGATCTGGATGATTAATTTAAAAAGAAAAAAAGGTCACTGTATTTATTAGTAGTTATGAATTTTGTGAATATGATACTCATTGGTAGATGTGAATTTCTGTGTGATTTTGTTTAACGATTTTATTTTATTTAATTTTATTGGAAAATCCTTAAATTGCGTCTTCTTTAAATGTTTTTTTTTCCCAAAGATGTTTTACAGCTTTGTTCTTTTTCAATAAAGTTTTGTCAAAGCGGAACTGCGGCGTTGAATTGTGGGGCGGTAATGGCGTCCTCCTGTGCGCGTTTTTGTTTCGTGTTTTTTCTGTAATTATTTTTATGCTTTTAATCTGATTGCAGTAATGTGTTCAACACAGATACCTCAGTAAAAGCGTACTTGAACAGGTAAACACACAGGATTTGATTTTCTCTTTGCTTTATTAGCATGTAGCTTGATGTAGCCGGTTAGCATGCTAGTTTGTAAATACGGCAATTTGTCTTTTGTGTAGAAACCCGTGTGACACAATACTAGAACTCAGATAACACGAAAAATACATATTTTAACACACACTATTTCACTCCATGTGTGTGTATATATTGTACATATATTGTATGTGTGTATATTTGTGAGATTTATTCTATGTATGTAGATTTGTGAGTCTTAATTTTAACGGTTTTTTTAAATCATATAACTTATTTAGCTTTTAGCGCTTTATTGCTTCCAATATAAACTACAGTTCCTGAGCTGACTTACTAAAAACATTAATAATGTACATAAAGCAGCGCACTGGTGTGAGAAGTTCACTACAGTACAGTGATCCACTGTGTCTTGTTATAGTTGTGAAAAGCGCTATAGAAATAAACTAGACTTATACCACGTTATTTTGCGATAAATAGTTTTATTTTAATAATGCATACCTAATCGGTTTATAGTTATATCTAATCTTGTGGAACATCCACGATGAACTTTCGTACCCCTTGATTGTTTACTGATATGCTGATATGATGACAAACACTAAGAAATCACACGTTTAAGCTCCACTGCCTTGAATTTTCCCAGAAAATGACAGCTTGTACAACGATGAATGAATTGTGTCCTTGTTATGCTAAACGTCAACATTTCAGTGAAGTAGGCTTGTATTGTCATTATAACCTTGTACAGTGCAGTACACAGTGAAACAAAACAACATTCCTCAAGGAACAAGGTGCTACATCAGACAACATTAATGATCAAAAAGTAGCTACTGTACTCAAAACTACCTGGGAAATGATTTCAAGTGGATATACGCAACAATTATGCAAAAAGATTTGTGTTAATGCAGGTGCATTGTCCATGAAAAACTGTACATTTTAACTCTGAATGAATGTTTCAGCAACAATTTTATTAAAGACCAGCAACTATGTTAGGGTTAATTACATGCATTTTTAATTTGTTAACTGTATAATAACTTTTGATTGAGCAAATTAATATAAACTGCAGTATTGTCAGAGCTACTGTTACCAAAAATTAACTGTATATACCCCCGATTGTATATTATCTGGTGGAATTTTGCAGATCACTCTGCAGTGTCTCTGGTGAGATGGAGGACGACGACACGTCCCTGCACAGATTAGAGGGAACTGGAGGCTCACAGGTCGGAGGACTAATCGTGAAGAAGAAGAGTGCTTCAGAGGAGCAGCATGTGTTTCGAGCGCCGGCCCCTCGCACCTCTTTGCTCGGCCTCGATCTCCTCGCTGCTCAGAAACGCAAAGAGCGGGAAGGGAAGGAGCAGCTGAACTCGGACAGCGATGACCGAACTTCAAAAAAATCCAAGGTGTTGTCTTACAGAGACTGGGAGGAGGCCAAGAGCGACTCCGACTCTGATGAGGATGATGAGGGTGAAGACCGGAGTAACGGGAAGAAGGAGAGGTGAGTCATTTACCACATGCAGCTTCACTAAAGCAATAAGGGTTTTCTGTGTGGAGTAAAGGTTCTAATGAGGTGAAGTAAATGGATGGTAATGTCCAACAATTTTATTCAATCTCAGTCTTATTCATTCTTTATTACCGCATTATCTGTGTACAGCTGCTTTAAGACAATGTTAATTGTTAAAAGCCCTATACAAATAAAAATGCATTAAATCGAAAATTGCTGCAGCAGGCGTTACCGTACATCAGGGGCAGAAACTCCATCAAACCCCGGCGGTGTAAGTGAAGAATTCAGAAAGAGACATCAGCAGAGGGAGAAAGACCGGCGAGAGCAGGGAGTTTACGCTTCATCTAAAGAGGACAAAACCAGAGACAAGGACAAGGAGAGATCCAGAGACCGAAACCGAGAGAGAGACAGAGAGCGCAGGAGTGATCGAGGTGAGTACCAATTTCTTTGTTTCATTCCCTCCATCCCTTTCTCTTTTTCTCACTCCTCAATTATTTCCGTCCCTTTCTCTCTTCTTCCCATTCCCTCCTTTTTTCCCTGTTATCTCTTCCTCCTTTCTTCTTTTTTGCTCACTCATTTACTTCTTCATCCCCCCCCTTTCTCCCTTGTGCACTCTTCCCATTTCCCTTCTTTTCTCACTCTTTCCCCCTTTTCACTGTCTTCACCTCCTTTCCTTTGTCCACTCCTCACTCTTTTTCCATCTCTCCTTCTCTTCCTTCCTTAAATGTTCTCCTTTTCTTCATCTCTGTTTCTCTTTTTCTCTCGCTCTTTCCATTGTGTTTAAATGTGTATTTTGTGGTTGTTGTTGCAGATGAGCGAGATCGCAATCGGGGGTCCAGCAGCAGTCGCTCTGAGCACTTGGATAGCAGTGTGAGGAGCGAGCGCTCACAGAAAGATGGCTGGTCCGAGCGCCTCAGCCGCGGAAGTCGCAGGGACGAACCTCAGTCTCCCCGCAGTCGACCCAAAGGTCAGTAAATCACTATGAACATGACCCAAGCAATCGAGTGATTGACAAATGAATGTGTCTAAACTTGAAAAACTGGTCTAATGTGTGATTACATCAGAGGTTACCGTATTTTCCGGACTATAAGCCGCTACTTTTTTCCCACTCTTTGAACTCCACGGCTTAAACAACGAAGCGGCTAATTTATGGATTTTTCCTGGGTTTTTCCCGGTTTCACAAACTTCAAGACAAAAAACTGAGCCCTATAACATTAGACCAATGAAATTGCCGAACGGGTTCAGGTGAACCAATGAAACTCTTTATATTGAATCAGATGCACTCCCACTGAATCGGACCGCACCACATCATAAATATGGATGAGTTCATTAGTTTCAGTGTAGGAACCTGTGGCTTATAGACAGGTGCGGCTTATTTAGGTTCAAAATAAAAATCTTTGTCAAATTCAGTGGGTGCGGCTTATATTTGGGTGCGCTTTATAGTCCGGAAATTATGGAAGTTTTGGATGCCAGGGTCATGATTGTGTGATTCTTCTCATGTAAATTACTAATGTTTAAAGACTATCTCCTGAACCTGAGCGTCTGTGTCCATTTTCCTTCCCATCACATAACAGTACCTTTCTTTATATGAAAAATTAATGTCTCTCCAAAGCCTGATTTGTAAACATTAAAAGTCTGTGTGTTCTTGTTATGGTGTACACAGACGCTCTCACGCCGTCTGCCTCCAGTTGGGACGAAGACGACAGTGGCTACTCTAGCTCGCGCCGTTCCCACTGGGAGAGCCCATCTCCAGCCCGTCTCACCGCGAGAGCGATCGCTCCGAGCGCAGCTCACGCTCAGGCCGAGAGAGCGAACGGAGAGACAAGTGAGCTTCTCTTCAGTGTCTTTGTGATGACTGCATAATTAAAGTGAGTAGAAATACATGTTCAAGCTTTGCACTGATTGTGTGTAATGTTTTCTAAGGTCTGTAAGAGCTCGTTATCCAGAGGACACGCCCCTTCCCACGCCATCATACAAATACAATGAGTGGGCCAACGACAGAAAGCACTTGGGCTCCACGCCTCGTCTATCCAGAGGGAAAGGTGTGTGTTCAATCTTGTTTTTTTTTTTTTTTTTTATATATAAAATGTTCAGTACCATGGTGCTGTAGGAAAATAGTCAGCAATGAGCAGGTGCAGTATGATGAAGTGGAACTACTGTTACTGTGCAGAAGTTTATAGATTCTTGTTACAGTATGTCCTGAAGTGCTTTATGCATCATAATCTACAGCTGTAAAATAATTTCTTTTCTGTAAAGAATGTCATACCTTACTTTATTTATTTGCTTATGGTTACATTTAATGATGTAGAACAGTTTTCCCGTTATCTGCTTCTCTGACACTGGAGGCTCCTTCCATACACATCAATAGTACAGAAATCTTTACATCATCAATAATGAATATGCACATTGATGTGTGTGAGTGTCCATGGAAATAATAATGATAAAACACGTGCGTTGATATAAACCGGTCTGGTGCATGTGGTTAAAAAAAAACGAAATTGTGTAGCACTGTGGTATAAATGCAGTTAATTTACTGTTATGTGAGGGTGATGATAGAAATGGACAAGTGTTTGTATGCTGTAGGTAAAAAGGAGGACGGAGAGGATGGCATCAGCTTTGACAATGAGGACGAGAAGGATCAGTGGGAAGAAGACCAGAGGGTCAGTGCAATTATGATTTTAGCCTTTTATTTTTAATCAACTTCATGTTCACTCGTTTGTTAATGATTCCTTTTATACTGTCCACAGCAAGCGGACAGAGACTGGTACATGATGGATGAGGGCTATGACGAGTTCCACAACCCTCTGACTTCCAGCTCAGAAGATTATGTGAAGAAGAGAGAGCAGATTTTGCAGAAGCAGACCCAGAAACGTATTTCTGCGCAAAAACGACAGATCAATGAGGTACAATAAATAACCAAACCTCTTTCAAAAGTCACAATCTTGGTTCTTCAATGCTGCTGTAAAAAAAATTTACAATAATTATTTACTATAAGTGAGAAACTATTAATTCAAATGTCTGGATTACCAAATACAGGTAACAATGGTCTTCTTGTGTTAATAAAATATCGCTTAAATTAACACTTATGTTACAAATATGAGCTTACGAGGCACGTAAAACATTTAATACCACAAAGTATACAAGTATACATTAATTTTCAATGTTTTAGCAAGTCGAAAATGATAGTCCTTTTTTTGTTACCTTACTTTTGGGTTTTGTATTATCCAGCATTTTGAGTGAATGATTCAGAATTGTATACACGCACTGTACTGTTTGTCTTTACTCTTCTGTAATGTTTTATAATCTTACACTGAAAATCACCCAGAAGAGAAACAAGTTCCAGTTTGAGTCAAACGTTTCTTTGGCGTTTCATTCCAGTGTCACCACTGAGATCCATACAAATACAATAAACTTTATTATAATTCACTAAATACCTCTTTAGGACAATGAACGCTGGGAGACGAACCGCATGTTGACTAGTGGCGTGGTGCAGCGGTTGGAAGTGGACGAGGACTTTGAAGAAGACAACGCAGCAAGGGTCCACCTGCTCGTCCACAATCTTGTCCCTCCTTTCTTAGATGGCAGAATCGTCTTCACCAAACAGGTAAGTTCCAGAACAAATGTAATTATTATTATTATTTAATAACTTCTGCCTTATTGATGAACACTTTTTATCCTGATCCGTTGATTTCAGTGATTAAAAATAGACGTTACATGTGACCATGACTCAATCGAATAACAGTGAATTGTGTATTTAGAGTGAGTATAGTAATAGTATAGTAGTAGTGAGTAAACGCCCAGGTTTTGAGTTGCAGAATAAAATAGATATGTCTATTTGAGATCATGTGGCTAAATCATGTGTTCTTCATCTGTGATTCGAAGGTATAAAATATTTTCTAATCATGAATGAAATTGAATGCTGATCCAGGGTTTGATTTGTTTTAGCTTGAACACCAAAGATTTCATTTCATCCATATGTTACTGTTCAAATTCATATTTTTAAACAAATATCAACAATGCTGTGCAGCCACAATTATTGTTTTTAATGACATTTACGACTTCTGTGCAAAACTTTATTGTAATCTTTATATAAAGGTCTTTATTACTTCTATAGCTCATGCTTTATATGTAGCATAATTCAATATAATTCAATTTGTATTTGATTAGATAAGCAGGAGTTAATTGTACATACCAGAATAGTTGAGGATTTAATAAGCTAGATTTTGTATGCGTGATCACATACAGAACAATCAGCGTTTTTATTTTCTCAGCCCGAGCCGGTCATTCCGGTGAAAGATCCCACTTCCGACATGGCCATCATCTCCCGCAAAGGCAGCCAGCTGGTGCGCAAACACAGAGAGCAGAAGGAGCGCAAAAAGGTGAGGTCCTCATCTCTCACTTCAGCTCTCAGCTATTTTTTGAGTGTTTGGTTTAGTCTGTTAAACTACGTTACTGGATTCCTTATCAGAAATGTAGGGCTGCGTAAAATTACAATGTAATCTTAATATTCTATTGTAATGTGATTGGATTGTTACTTTATTATTTACATATTTACTGAAAGCAGCCGGCTTTATTCAAAAATGTCCTTTTTTTTTTTTTGTTTTCTTTTTTAAAACAGTTTGTAAATAATGAATATGTTCATAAAATATGCCGATGAGTCCTATGTATTAATTATTTGACAAAATAGTTTTTGTTTTTCTAAACCCATTCATGTGATAAATTTCATACTGTTTACTGGAACAGGCACAGCACAAACACTGGGAGCTCGCTGGGACCAAACTGGGAGACATTATGGGCATCAAGAAGGAGGAAGACAGCGCTAATGCTAAACCTGTTGCAGAGGATGGGACTGTGGACTACAAGTATGTGATCACTACACACACTGACTTTCTGACTTCTTTCCTGTACAGGAACAAACCATTATTTCATTGTTAGGGTAAAGTGTTTCCTCTTCCTCTCTTCTGTAGGACTGAGCAGAAGTTTGCTGAACACATGAAGGAGAAGAATGAAGCCAGCAGTGAGTTTGCTAAGAGAAAGACTCTTCTGGAACAGAGACAGTATCTCCCTATCTTCGCAGTTCGCCAGCAGCTGCTCAACATTATCAGGTTGCTGCATAATGCAGATTATTTAGATCTTTACTGCAAATGTTAAAACTCTTCAAATCCCAAGTTTACTATGAAGCACTTGTTCCAATACACTGTGGTTGTCAAAGTTTTTAATTGCTGTGATAAAACTTTGCTGTATGGAGATGTAATGCTTTATCGAGCATTTTTTTTTTTGTGTTCTGTATAATCGCACAGAGACAACAGTATTGTGATAGTAGTGGGCGAGACTGGCAGCGGGAAGACCACGCAGCTCACGCAGTACTTGCACGAGGATGGCTATACCAGCTATGGGATGGTGGGATGCACACAACCACGCAGAGTGGCAGCCATGAGTGTAGCGAAGAGAGTGAGCGAGGAGATGAGCAGCAACCTCGGAGAGGAGGTGAGCTTAGGTTTTTGATATATATATTTATTGTATTGTGCTGCACTGTTGCAGAAGAACCAACAAGAGGGGTTTGTATGTTTTTGGATAAATAGGATTTATTTTCATTGAAAAACACAAAACTGTTCTTTCAGTTAACAAGTAAATTCTACAACCTCCACATACTTATTTTATACGTTAACACTTCCACCTGGTGGACAAAGTGAGACTTGCACAACTGTTTAGAATAATAGCAGATACTTAGATGTATAAAATTATTTTACCCTCAAGGCTGTCCATCATTTGAGACAGTAGGTGTAAAACAAAGGTTTAAACAGGTCTGAAGGTTAATATCCTACTGTGGATGTAAATATCCTATAGGTTTTATTACTTTTTGACCAATTCTATTAGGGATATAATGCATATTAATGGCCTTTTTATTGAGGACAAAACTGTAGGCTATTCAATTTAGTATTCCACATTGAATCATTTAAAAAATGCAGATTTATGCATCCACTATCTTTATGAATGCATTGTGTTAGTGAGTCATAACAACTTGCCCCTGATCCATGTAGGTCGGTTATGCAATCCGTTTTGAGGACTGCACGTCGGAGAAGACGATAATTAAGTACATGACTGATGGTATCCTGCTGCGAGAGTCTCTGCGCGAGTCTGATCTGGACCACTACAGTGCCGTCATCATGGACGAAGCCCACGAGCGATCGCTGAACACGGACGTGCTGTTCGGCCTGCTCCGTGAGGTGCAGTACACATTATCTTTATCTCATTTCAGAGCATTGTGGGAGTCGGAGTTAATTTTGGGAATGAAATCTAAAGCAAAAAAATGTTTTTATAAACTTTGTCAGATTCATCTGAGAATAATTCACAATTTCCTTAGTGAACAATAATAAAAGAAAACATCTCAGAACCGGTCAATGAATACTAACCTCTGAAACTAATTATCAATACTTATGTTTCCTTTTTATTTACCTCTGTAATAGGTGGTGTCCAGACGCTCCGATTTAAAGCTTATCGTCACATCGGCTACCATGGACTCGGACAAATTTGCGGCGTTCTTTGGAAATGTTCCTATTTTTCACATTCCAGGAAGGACATTCCCTGTGGACATTATGTTTAGTAAGGTAAGATGTGGTGTTCTGTTTTTTATTTATTTATTTATTATTTAAATTTTTTTATTCGTTTATTTATCTATCAGAGAGTTTGTTTCTAAAGCTGTGTGTGTGTGTGTGTGTGTGTGTGTGTGTGTGTGTGTGTGTGTGTGTGTGTGTGTGTGTGTGTGTGTGTGTGTGTATAGACTCCTCAGGAGGATTATGTGGAAGCTGCAGTGAAGCAGGCCCTGCAGATCCACCTCAGTGGCATGACAGGAGATATTCTTATCTTCATGCCTGGGCAGGAGGACATCGAGGTGAATGTTGCAAGAACATTTTCAATTTTAAAGTTGAATAAGAGAATTTCTTTTTTTAGCTAAACGTTTCAGAGAATTATAAATATAATCAACAGTATATTGTAAGAATCGAGTCATTAGGATTTAGTGTATAGAATTTAATGATTTTCATTTCTTTTTTGAATTATACAGCTTTAAAACAGTATTTGTGCCACTAAAGCCTGTGTTTCACTGCAGGTGACTTCAGATCAGATCGTGGAGCGATTGGAGGAGCTGGAGAATGCTCCTGCTCTGGCAGTCCTGCCCATCTACTCCCAGCTGCCCTCAGACCTACAAGCCAAGATCTTCCAGAAGGTACCACATCTGCCCTACTTACTTATCTGCAAACTTATAGAAACGGGTGAAATTTCCTGTATCTGAATAAATATCTGAAATGACAAAGCGGACTGGTTTAAATGTTACAGCACTACAATATAAGTGGACGTGTTGATTTGTCGTCCTAAGTGTTTGTACTTCTGTTTTATTTGGTACTGTTAAGGTGAAAGTTGACCTCTGTACCAGCATAGCATGATGTTAAGGACATAACTGTTTCCTGCTGCCATTCCTGTGCAGCACGGTGCTACTAACAGGTTGTTATAAAATGCAGGTTTCTGAGTTTTCTTTTTCTGTGTCAGGCTCCAGACGGAGTAAGGAAGTGCATCGTGGCCACCAACATCGCTGAGACGTCTCTGACTGTAGACGGCATCATGTTCGTAGTGGATTCTGGATATTGCAAACTCAAGGTATTAGGCAGCTGGGATTTTTATTTTAACATGCAAACTAGTGCCATGCAGCACTACAGTCTCTGTAACTTTAATTTTTCATGTTGATTTGTCCAGGTGTTCAACCCACGTATAGGTATGGATGCACTGCAGGTCTACCCCATTAGCCAGGCTAATGCTAACCAGCGATCAGGCCGAGCTGGGAGAACTGGGCCAGGCCAGTGTTACAGGTACAAAGACACAGGCGCACACACACACACACACACACACACACACACACACACACCAGATGTAATTGTAACTGAACATCTCAAAATACTGATCAATTATTTAAAGTGTAAATATAAACTTTGTTCCAATCACAAATATAATAAAAGGATAAGTATGTATTAGCTGAAGAACCTGGATGATATGTTAACTAACCTGGCTTGTATAAAATTAAGTTGTATTTCTTAAATAAATCTTTTCCATTAAAACTATTATGGAAGAGATATTTCTGGACCTATATATATATATATATATATATATATATATATATATATATATATATATATATACATACATACAGTGGAACCTCGGAGCTCGCGGCCTCAGCGCTCGCGACCTCGCATGCTCGCGACTTTCATTCCAACCGGCGACTCTCATTCAGATCGGCTCGTGAGCAACCGCGAGCTGTTTAAAACGCTAGTTTTAACATTTCTTATCAAGGTTTATCTCATTAAAACACACTTCAGCATACTATATAAAGTGAGTACCCATTACTGTATTTTCTGTACTGTATTGTACTGTATTTTCTGTACTTCTCTACTGCATACTTTACTGTACCTGTACTTTATTTTTTTTAATTAAGCATTGTAATTGCTGTTAGTTTACATAAATTAACGTTAGAATAGTCTAATAATTAAGTGTTATGGAGTGAAATAGTGTTATTTACTCATTTAAATCGATTTCGTATAGTGTTCTTTGGGTTTTTACTGGGTTGGAAGGGGCGTATCAAAAGGTCGCGAAAATTCGCAACTCGCGACCGGTCTTGGTCCCTAACCCTCGCGAGCTCCGAGGTTCCACTGTGTGTACATTATAAAAAAAAAAAAAAAAAACATGAAGCAATTCTGCAGGAGTGATTCAAATTGTTTATCACAGTGACTTGACTTTTTCAAAAACACTGTGACTCTCCCGTTTCCTTTACCCTCTTGTTCTGCCAACGTACTGCATGTTTTTTTTTTATCGTGTCTAGGTTATACACTCAGAGCGCCTACAAGAACGAGATGTTGACCACCACCATCCCTGAGATCCAGCGCACAAACCTGGCTAATGTGGTGCTGCTGCTGAAGTCTCTGGGTGTGCAGGACTTGCTGCTCTTCCACTTCATGGATCCTCCTCCTGAAGACAACATGCTGAACTCCATGTACCAGCTGTGGATCCTCGGTGCTCTGGACAACACTGGTAAGAAGGTCTTCACAGACTGAACGATAAAGGACATGAGATGAAAGTTTTTTTTGCTATGTAGTGTTGCTCCCCAGGTTTAGTCTGTATCTTTCCCTCTCTCAGGTGCTCTGACAACGACAGGTCGGCTCATGGTGGAGTTTCCTTTAGACCCAGCTCTGTCCAAGATGCTGATCGTGTCGTGTGACATGGGCTGCAGTGCCGACATCCTCATCATCGTCTCCATGCTGTCGGTGCCGACCATCTTCTACAGACCCAAGGTTTCTTTTCACTTTTAGCATTCTAATGAAATAAAAACACAACCCCTACCTCAGTCTCTGCACTGAGAAAGTCTACATACAAATGTCCGAATCCACCAACACTCCTGAAACGTTGTCGTGCTTCTGTTAGGGCCGAGAGGAGGAGAGTGACCAGGTGAGGGAGAAGTTCGCTGTACCCGAGAGTGATCACCTGACCTACCTCAATGTCTACCTGCAGTGGAAGAACAACAACTATTCCAGCATCTGGTGCAACGAGCACTTCATCCACACCAAGGCCATGCGCAAGGTACGCCATACAGACGCACATGCGCCAACACGCACACACACACACACACACACACACACATTTGTTTATTCAGAGTGATTGTAACTTATGGGATTTACTTTTTATGATTTGGTGAACATTGTGTGTGTGTGTGTGTGTGTGTGTGTGTGTGTGTGTGTGTGTGTGTGTGTGTGTGACAGGTACGGGAGGTGCGAGCTCAGCTAAAAGACATCATGGTGCAGCAGAAGATTAACTTGGTCTCCTGTGGCTCAGACTGGGACATAATCAGGAAGTGCATCTGTGCTGCGTATTTCCACCAGGCGGCGAAGCTGAAGGTGCGTTTCACACACTTTCATCAGACTCTCTACTCCCATCACTTACTTCCTCAAAATAATTCTGGTCCAAAACTAAAGCTGTAGAAGCACAAATTAGCAAAATGATTTAACATAACAAATAAGACTTTTGCCCTTGTGTATGTAGTCTGAATATCTCCATGGTGTTCGTCATTTTTAATTGTGAGAAAACTTGGCAAAATGTTGACAAATTGGTAAATGTTGAATAAAATTTTGTTATTTATGCTCTTTATTTGCTTACCATTTTATGTTCTTTCTTGTAGTGTTGTCTAATTTTTAGGATTAATCACCACAGCACAAACAGATTCTTTAAGAAGTGTGTGTGTGTGTGTGTGTGTGTACGTGCACAGGGCATTGGTGAGTATGTGAACGTACGAACAGGGATGCCGTGTCACCTCCACCCTACCAGCTCTCTCTTCGGCATGGGCTACACCCCTGACTACATCACTTACCACGAGCTGGTCATGACCACCAAGGTAACATCTAGTCTCATTCTTTATACACACACACACACACACACACACACAGTATTGTCGTTTCTCTGTGTGGTTGTGGAGAAGACATCATGAGAATTGATTCATGTTCGGTGTTACGATTTGTTCAAATATTAATCACACTGCAGCCATAAATCCTTAGTCAATGCGCCTGTGTGTAGTTTTTGGCATATTCATGGATGCGGGGATTGATTTATTGATTGCTTTATTGATCCCTGAGGGAAATTGTTTTGTCAAAGCAGTAAAAAAAAACAAAAAGATGCGGAACATGAGTCATATTAGAAGCAGGCTGCCAAAAATCACACTTCGATTCAGAAAATAAGAAGTAAATAACTGTTTAATATAAGATAAAGATAGAGATGTGAAGAAAGTGACAAGTGAATCGGATCAGTCAAAAATTCTAAAGATATGGACTATTTTATAAATATAGACTAAGATATAGACAGAGAAAATTTCTAAATCTTTAACACCATCACTAATAATATAATTTTAAAGATGCCTCAGAAATGTGTAGTGTGTGTGTGTGTGTGTGTGTGTGTCCAACAAATGAACAACTTTAGTGTTTTTTATTTTGCAGTATGTTTTTAGGCTCTACTTTGTTTTTCTGTAGTTTAACTTGGTGAAATTGATCTCGCTAGTTTGATCCATTTCACCAAACTTTCTTTAAAACAGAAGGGATGGTGTTAAATAAGAAGACAAATTCGTACCCCACCGTTAAATGATCTGGGACTCCCTTCTTGACTGTTTTGTTAGAGTGAATGTACACATACAGCCAGACTGCCTTGTGGAATTAGAACGTGTGTTAATATTGACATGTGGTTTGGTTGTGTGTGTTGTAGGAGTACATGCAGTGTGTGACTGCGGTGGATGGAGAGTGGCTAGCTGAGCTCGGCCCCATGTTCTACAGCATCAAACACGCAGGAAAGAGTCGACAGGTGAGATCCGACGATTAGCATCAGTGTCTTTCCTACCCCTTTCTGCTCATGTTGTGCTTTTCTATGGTAATGTTACGCTGTATTGCTTTAGCATGGAGTTTTTTCTGAGAATTTTCTTTTAGATTTAATGTACATAATTATTATGTAGGTTGATTTTTAGTTAAACTCCTGCCTTTTCTTTGCAACACAGCCACATTGTTACTTATAATAATTATCTTTTCTCTTTTTTTCTCTGTTTTTTTCAGGAGAATCGTCGGAGAGCAAAAGAGGAGATCTCCAACATGGAGGAGGAGATGTCTCTGGCTGAACAGCAGCTGCGAGCGAGGCGAGATGAACAGGAGAAGAGGAACACTCTGGGCAGCTCAAGGTACTGTCATTCACTGCACTCGTTCACTTTATCAACCCATTGCTGTATAAAACATCTGCTCTCCCTCTTTTACTGAAAAAGCACAATCATCCCCGTTTAGATATCCGCCCAAATTCTGCTGTGCTGAAATACTAATGCTGTCATTTTAGGAAGACTATTATCAAACCTTTTCCTCAGGCTCCATCCGGCCCCCCTCTCTCCTTCTCTCCCCCCCACCCCCCTCAGCTCCGTGATGAGCTTTTCTCACCTCTCATCTCTGCCCGAGAGGAACAGAAATAATATTGACTCCTGGCTGACCTCCATTACTGTAGCAGTAATGCTGTGGCACAGGAGACGAGCCTGCCTTAATTTTCCGATTAATCCGAGAAATTAATTTCGCACACATCTGGCAGTACCACAAAGGGAAGAGATTGGTTTTTTAAGATGACACATTATTAATTAATCAGTACATTTATCTCTAAATCAAAGCCTGGCTGGCAGTGGCGCTGGTCGCATTAAAGAGGTAGATCCAAGGTTTGATTTGCGTGACTGCAGGATGTGATAATTAATGTGGTGCTCCCTGTCTCGCTCCTAGACATCTTCAGGATTTAAATAAGATCTCAGTATTTAGTGAAGGCGCCAGAAACGGAACACGATATAAACTAAGCACTGCAGCGTAACGAACATTAACATTCAAATCATTTCTAAGAGGAGCTGTTAAACTTTGAAACATAAATGTAACAGACAGGATGTGCAGACATTTACAGTGCAGTAATAGTCATTAAGCTCTTGGTGACTTTATTAATACTTTTTTCTTTTTTTTTTTTAACCAATTTTACTGAATTTGAGTGACAGCATGGTCTACAGACATAAAAGGATTGCACCAGGTGCCCCTTCTAGCGTCTCCGTTATAAGATGATTGAATTAAGTACTAAGGAGGTGAGATGTAGACACGGGGTATATACAAATTACAGTATTACTAATGAAATCTAATGCAGTTGCTGCTTTAAGCTCGATACAGTAACGTAATCGGAGGTGTTGTGGAGGTGTTGTGTTCAAAATATTTTTGAACTGGCTTTGATGAATACCTGATAGAATTAGATGGAGAGAAAATATTAAGTCAAACTTAAATGGAGTGCATCTCACTTTATTATTAAATACTGTTTTCAGTTTGACGTGTGATACAAAGATCATACTCTGAAAAAAAAAAAACGTCTCTTGACATAGGCTGATCAGGCATAACATTTACATTATGACCAGTGATGTGAATAACCCTGATTATCTAATCGTCATGGCACCTGTTAATGGGTGGCATATATTAGGGCAGCAAGTGAACATTTTCTCCTCAAAGTTGACGTGTTAGAAGCTCGAAAAAATGGGCAATAGTAAGGATGTGAGCGAGTTTGACGAGCCAAATAGTGATGGCTAGACGACTGGGTCAGAGCATCTCCAAAACCGCAGCTCTTGTAGGATGTCCCCAATTCTGCAGTGGTCAGCATCTATCAAAAGCGGTTCAGTTGTGAACAGGAAACAGCGTCATGTGCAGCCGGGGTCCGTCGATGCACGTGGGGAGCGAAGGCTGACTCGTGTGTTCCAATCCAACACACGGGCTCCTGTAGCTCAAAATGCTGAAGAAGTTAATGCTGTTATTGCTCGATGGGTCGGAACTGTTTTGGCAGCAAAAGGGGGAACAATATTAGGCAGGTGGTCATAATGATATGCCTGAT
Organism: Silurus meridionalis; assembly: GCF_014805685.1. Taxonomy (NCBI): domain Eukaryota; kingdom Metazoa; phylum Chordata; class Actinopteri; order Siluriformes; family Siluridae; genus Silurus; species Silurus meridionalis. The sequence goes on from NC_060892.1 coordinate 15,359,711, forward strand.
CGGTGTAAAGAACAACAGTGGAGAGAAGGTGGTCCTTTCCGGACTATAAATCTGAAACCCTTTTAAATTATAAGTCATATTATACAATAGAAGCTTGATCTAATAACCTAGAGGGAAAGTGGAAGCTCTGTGGTTAAGATGTTAGACTTCTGATAGGAAGGTTGTTTAAATCCCAGCATCAAGCTGCTGCTGTTGTGCCCTTGAACAAAGCCCTCAACCCTCATCTCCTTAGCTGTATAAATGAAACTAAACTGGTTAAGGGGCATCTGCCAACTGCTGTAAATGTAAATGTATTTGTTTTATTGGTAAATAGGTTTTATGCCACCTGGCTGTAATTCAGTGCTACAGAATTTGAATGTGTGAAGTGGAATTTGACTGTGTTTTGTCACTTGTTCCCGCTGGACAGGTCTGTAAAGATCTGCACCCCAGGCAGGAGGGAGGACGTGCCCATGACTCCAAAGCGAACCCCTGCGCGTTTCGGCCTTTAGATCATGCCGAGCTTCATACCACTTGTGACGTCCTGCTGTTTCCAGAGCTGGTGAATGTGCATTTCCCAACATGCACCAGCAGTAGGAGCACTTGCACAAGAGAAGAGGAAGAGAAGGTAGTGTTGGGAGTAGTGGACTCATGGCATGGTACACATTTCATTCATGTGTGAGCCTTTAGGTCGTGTCTATTACTGTCCGTTTGTTGTTTTGTTTTTTTAACTTGTTTGCATACATGGATTAAAAAAAGAGGAGTTTTATTTCTTGTGTTATTTGCTTTACTTTTTTATTAATGTTTATCTCAGTGCTGTATATGAACACCGAGCTTTGTTTTTCCAGTGCTGCATGGCAGAAATCCTCAAACTGAATATTCAATAGTTTCATGTTGTGAGAAATATCCAGTGTTGTCAATATGCTAAACATTAAACATTTTAAATCAGTACAGTGGACATACATGGCCATTTTTATGAGACAGAAACTCTGAAAAGCTCCACTATGTCCTTTGTCCCTGTTTTTTTTCTTGTTTTTTTTTTTTTTTTTTTTAGCAGCTGTAAATATTGGATCTGCAGTAAATGTTGAAAATGATCATTTGTCCATCAAACATAATAAATGTAAAGAGTTTAAACAGTCATGGACTACAGTTTTCTTCTTGTATTGCAATAAAACTAAGAAATGAACCATGATGAAGTCTAAATGGACACCGTAAATCAAACCAAAACATAGACTGTGTAATGACAAGTCATGTAATCATAAAATATACCTGCAAACTGCAATTAAGGGCCCAAGCACTTTCTAACTTACTCATTAGCCGCTCATCAGTGCATGTTCTCTCACAGATGTACTACATTTACTTTATTTAAAAACAAGTATGGTTTTTAAGTTGCAGCTTCTCACAGACACGTGTGGGTTTCTTAAAGAATTGCACATACATTAGCAGTGTCACTGTTTATCAGTGAAGGATTTTTTTTGTTCTTTTTGTCCAGATTATAACGAGCCGTTCATAAAGAGTTTTAATAGTTACACTGTGCATTGATTCATTCTGTTACAGCAGTGCTGACCAGTTCCTGCTCTACTTTACATGAGGAGTTACATACTGATGCTTGTTCTAGTATATCATTTTCTTTTTTTTTTTATGATTTTTATCTTGACCATTGAGAAGATTATACATAGCAGCACTTATATCAGCTTCTAAGTCATAACAGAAATATCCAGTCTTTATGGATATTCCTCGAGATGAAATGGTTAGAAAGTGTGAAGCATCAGTCTTTAATAAATAAACATTTGTTAACAAGCTGTGGATTCTTTATCTATAACCGCACACTCCAGAGGCCTGCAGCTGTTATTCCTTCTCTACACCAAGTTACTCAAGTTTAGGAATTGTTTATAGATGACTGGGTTTGAGTTACATCTCAGTAGCAGTTCTGGTGTATTCTGGATTATTTGGCACATACTGAAGACCTCAGAGAGAAAAGGAAACTGGTTTTCCCCTGATTTCTATTCCTCTGTAAATCGGCAGAAAGCTTTCATTAAGTCGTTCTTTTTTTAAAAGACGATCTTGTGAAGATTGGAAATGGTCTCCTGCACTCGTTTAATTGGGACAAATCTGTGGTGCAGGCTGACATTTGAAAAATCCCTCAGCTGCATGACGGTGGCAGGCGTCACCTTTATAAGCGATTTATGCTGGAGGCCTTTGTGGCGATGAAAGGAATTAAAATGGCGCGCGTGTCACCGGGGATGTGAGGCGGAGGATTAAGTGTAAAACCGGACTTCTGAGAGGATCGGAGATGCTCGAGCCTGTTGACTCTGATGCGGTTTGGTACAGAGAGAGGTGCAGGAGTGGTGTGTTTCTATATATGCGTTAAGAACATGTCTCTGTCCAAACACTTCAGCGACAGTGATTACAAACCAAATCACAGCACACACGCATTACATGAGGGAGGGGAAAGAAATCCAAAACACGGTGCTTCCTGCACTTTTAATTAACCCTGGACTTGTAATGTTCTGATAAAGACGAGTGCGGCAGAGCCCCCCCCCTTCCGTCTACAATACCTCTGTCAGTAATGAACAGCCTTCTGGGATCCAATTACAACACGACTCCATCTGAGGTCTGCTCGAGACATAACTGCAGCCTGATCCTCGTCTCGCACGTCTCTTCCGTCCCTGCTGCCTGTGACTTTCTCTTGATGGGATTTTTTTTCGAAAGAGGTGTAACCACCGATCCTGCAGAACATCTACAGCCATTAAACCACCTGCTCATGAGCACACAAAGCCAAAAGATGCTGAGTTACAGTCAGTGTAAAATGAAAAGTACGTTTATTAGACATTCGTAGGAATGAAAGGACACAAACATTCAACTTTCTGATGCTACTACAGTAATATTAATCAGGTAGTGAAAGGAGGATCAACTAGTGATCACAAAGAGAAAGTGTTCCGATCCCATAAGCACCAGAATGCCACCTGCACTGTTTGATCTCCTATAGGAATCTCGCTATACTTCAAAGGACCTAATATGGCTGTAACGAACGGCTGAATTCTTGATTCTGATTGGTCAGATTCAGTTTCTATAACAGCAGTGCTGATATATCTCTTATTGATAAGCCATTTATATGAATTCACTTATTTAAAGAGGTTATCGTTTCTATAGTAACAGCTCATTCACAGGGACATGCGCAGTTGCTGCTTCTAAATAAATACAGGCGGTCGTGTGGACTTATGACCACAAGTGGGACCGACAAATCGATTTGGTCGTAAGTAGAGTAGACTATATGTACAGTACTGTGAAATGATGCCGGAAGCTGGTAAAAAAAAATAACGTACACCGCGGCTAGCGATAGTGGTCGTAAAGTCGAATGGTCGTAAGTCGCATAGGTCGTAAGTCGACGAGTACCTGTAAATGAAAATAAATATAATCTAATTGCTCACATGGCCTCCTGTTGTATAAGAGGAATAAAACACCAGAGGGCACACTGTTATAGAACGATATCGATTGTTGATTATTTTCTTTGCAGCACATCCTGACGTTGTATCCCTTACATAACAAATGTCATGCCTAATGAAGTAATGTTATATGTCACTTACATTAATTTCAAGATGGGTTATTTATTTATTCATTTATTATTAGTAGTAGTAATTGAGTGTCAAGAATCAAAACTAACCAGAATAACATAACCTTTTTCAAAATTAAGGATTTTCAGGGCATTAATAACACTTATTGCTGTTCTTAGTTTTTACAGAGACACTTTAAGTGTTGTGTTTTGAGTGCTGGGTGAGACAGAGTGTTTATTGATTTTGCCTGAGCAGAACAGGTCTTCTTGTGCTGAGATTCCGGTTTAAAGTTCATTCAGTAATGAGACCCTGAGCAGAAAGAACAATCTCGGCTTCTTCAGTGACACAAGAACACTGCCGTGATGGTACACGGATGTACATATTAAAGTATTGCCTATATGGTTTGTCAATAATATGACACGCTTTACACACTGCATATACATGAACAGACGTCACACAAAACACACAACTGCACACGACTGTTGTATTTCACACAAACACCGAATGATTTATCTTCAGAGAAAGACATCAGGGTTGTAAAAAAAAAAAAGCCCAGATGTAAATGCAGACACTAGAGATGTGTTTTACAGTTCTTTTCTAAAGATTTTAAATGCCAGGAGGCTTGAAAAGTTTTTGATCTGAAAGCCACTGAGAAATTTATGACAAATGCTGAAATGTCAACAAAAAAAAAATGATTACATTAAATATCACCCCAGTGAACAAACGCAAAGGAAGCTGTGTTCACTTACCTCAGAGCAAAACAAGTTTCATAATGATTAACACACACTGACACTCCGTCCTAAAAAATGAAAACTGCACTCGTTTTCACTGCCAAAGAAAACGCCATTATCTTATATCTCATAGCATCTGTCATAGTGTCATTATATTATTCAAGTTTAACAGGTTTAGAAAATATATAGGTGTAAACAAACCCAAATCTCCATCACTTCTATTCACATATTTTCTCCATCAATGCTGTATTACTTTTTTTTTTAAAAGTGCCTCAGTGTCGCAGACAATTCCTGAGAGAAAGTACATTTATGGAGGTATAAACTTCCAGCGATGTGGCTTATTTCGGGTCCTTCTCTTCAGTGCCCTTTGAGCGACTCGCCGTGCCACTTCAGCGGCAAAACTCGAGCCGGGCGTGGCTCTGCACACACCTCAGCTTCGCTCCAGCCGAACTGCCAGAGGCTTCTTTCTGCTCATGTTCTCCCGCTGATGACTGAAGATTCCTGATCTGAAACATGGCAGGCAAAAAACAGAAGATGCAAATTTTATTGAAAAGTTATATTCTTTTAAAATGTCAGTGTAACATCAGTAACGTTGACTATCCTGAATTTAGCAACCTTTCTACAATTTTACTAAAACAACATGAAATTTGCAAGCTTGCAAATGACAGAATACATTGTTATTTACTAATTCTATAAATTAAGCAAACTTAAATACAAATGTATACATTTAGCACCATCATCCATGAATTGAAAAACAAGGTATATGGATTTAACAATGTCCTGGATGTATCTGAACTCACAGTTTGCAATCTTATGAATGATTTTAGAAAACTCGTCTATGAAGTGAGAAAGATTGACCATAATGAAATAATACATTTCACAAACTCAAACTCGGATTTTCTGAGATTTCTCTTTTAAAATGTCAATGAATCTTAACACCCTATTGATACATTTACCAACTTTTTAAAACAAATTCTTGAATTTACCAACTGCAACGAAAAATTTACCGATCCTATCTATGAATTCATATTCATACACAACCAAGCTACATTCATGAATTTCATTGTTTTAAACTCATCATAGCTTGTCTATGACTATCAACCTCATATAGAAATGCACTAATTAAGCAATCTCATCTACAAATTCACAAAAATCTTGTATTGTATTGAAACACTGATATAGATTCATGAATTTAGCATCTTCATATATAAATCTAGCCACCCCACACATAAATTCATAAATTTAACAACACTGTATTTAATTGTACAAATTTGAACAAATTTAACAGCTTCATTATTGAAATTGATAAACCTAACAATTGTGTCTGGGAATTAAGCAACTTTGTATACAATCTGAAGAATTTAGCATGTTCACCTAGGAATTTACCTCTTATAGAAATTAAGCAATCTAATTAAAATTTTTATGAATTTTTAAAATCTCTATGTCAAAAAACTAAATCTGTTCTGCAGTTTTTCCCTTCTATAAATTTACCAAACACTACAAATGATGTAGTGTAAATGTATCTCGCACCCTCAAATATAAGTGCATGAATTAACAAGCACACCTATAACTTTATCAACTATAAACTAATCGGCATTTTTTACCAATTCGTGAATGGAGAAAACTCATTTATTAATACAGCAACCCTGTAGATGAATTTAGCAATAATTTAGCATTTAGCAAACTCAATATAGATTTAGCAACATCATGCACAAATTCACAAATTTAGGAACCTTGTAAATACATTAGCAAACTAATTTCTGGATTATGCAACTCCGTACAGAAAGTCATGACTATAGCTCCCCTTTATATAAAAGCAATCTCACCTAAAAACTTTTTTAAACTTAAAATTGAAAAACCTCTTCAATGAATTCCTAAATTTAGCAACTCTAGCTTTGAATTTAGCTACATTATATGTACATTTGTGAATTCATCCATCTCACCACCAAATTCAATTACTCTGTTTAAAAATTTGATCTATGGATTTTGCAAAATTTTATAAAAATCTATAGATGTCACTTTTTAATAAGAAACATTATATATAAATATTTCCAATTTATACCTAAAGCTAACCACTGTATGAATGATTATGTTCATTGTTACATGAACTTTACATCACCTCAAGGCAATATTTAGATGATCTTTGCCCATCTTTACAATTCACATACATTTTACTGTTTCTATTAACAATTTTTTTTTGACAATACAGACATGCTGAAAGCTCTCAGCTGCTCATCACCATCATGTTGGCCAACACTTCCCTGTTCCTGTTGCCCTGACCTAACCCTCCAGCATGGTTTGGTTTTACTGCTAGTCTGCTCTGCATCTTTACCGCCCTGCAGCTCTTTGGATCTGCTGAAGCCCCTAAGGCCACGTCACTGCTGGACACAAGTGCAAACAGTCAAATGTCACAGTGGAGATGATTGGCTTCCTCGTGTATAATGAGCTCTCCGTAACACACGCTTGCTTCAAAGAAATAGAGCCAATTAACAAACTATAAATATATATATTTTTTAACCAGGGCTGCATATAAATTTCCATTTTTTAAAAAAGAAAAAAAAATCTTTAAACCGTCACGGTCCCTTGTTTCCAAAGTTGTAGTCCTATCTGGCAGCTTTGCATACACAATCGGCTCTTTGACTACTCCTGCAGCTTTGCTAATGCTTTGCCCTTTTGTGTCCGTTAATTCCGCCCGGGATAAACAGGATTTTGTGCATGCAAAATTATTCGCGGCCGCATATAATTAGCTGGAGAAACAATTAGACGTGTGAATAACAGTCCGCAGCGGTGCGTTATGAATTTGGAGTGGGAGAATGAGGCGTTTGTGGACACACAGGAAAGCTAAGCTTATCAAATAAAGCTTGATAAATGTGCAACGAATGAAACGAGTCAATCATTTTAATGTCCATGAGGAGCCCTGAGGAGAATAAATAAGCAATCAGGACCTCATGTGGCGCGAGCAAATGAGCGTGAGGCACAATTAGGGAGGGTCACATTCACACAGGGGTCTGAGTACACTAAACACACTGATGAGATCAGACATATGACAGAGAGAGAGAGAGAGAGAGAGAGAGAGAGAGAGAGAGAGAGCAGCAATTCGAGAAATTAACTCTAGATGGAGTCTAATGCATTCTAGGCCCACTATTTATCCAAGTTTACAAAAAAAAAAGTACAAATGTCACATACGGCATAAGAAAAGGACAGACTTAGAGCATAAGCAGGAGAGCATGAGCAGGAGAACACCGGTTTCTTTTCTGTAGTTCGACAGATGAACGGGCCCCACAGCATGCGCTTTCAAAGGCAAATCAAAGTTATTAACTATTCAATTACATAAAGGGAGGTGAAGGCGTGAAAGGTTGCGGACCAAAGCACTTTTGCTTCAGTGCATTAAGAGCTGCTCTGGCCCTGTGTGAAAAGAAAATAGATTGCCTCCCAGTTAGACGGCTGTGTGTTTTGCACCCCCCCCCCCACACACACCCCCCACCCCTTTTCCTGCTAATAACAGCAATCTGCTCTGAAAATCTAATCCCAAGTACCATTTACACCACATCCACATATAACTTCTGCTTGGAAAAGCGTAGAATACTAGTTTTTTACTAATATCCAAATAAACAGGACAGGCTCTCTATCAGCCGGAGGGATGTTATCAGAAAGAGCAAAGTGCTAATGAATAGTGTTTTTTGTTTGTTTGTTTTTTTGGATGAAAGCATCTTATAAAAGCAATGTTCTTTTTATTTCTCTTTAAAATGTGCAGGGGAATGTGCCAGCAGTTAAATATAAACCCCCACCCTGAAGCCCTAAAGTGCAAGTCAACTGTTAAATGGCTGAATATAAAAGTTTGCACACTCATCTGATAAAATGAATAAAACAATTTTTTTTTAATTTTAAAGTAATTTTAAGCAACAGGCCATTTCATTTTATGGTCTCATTCTGCACTATTTAATCCCTAAATGATCTCTGTCACTGAAAGTGCTTATATATACACATGTCCATGCTTCAGGCTCAGTGCAACACAATGTTTATCATGACAAATTTCAGCTAGAACACATTTACAGTTCTCAAAAACAGCTGAATCCATGCAATCAATCCACAGATTTAAATGAGAAATTAACCACTACCCAATGTGTGACTGGCATGTGCCTGCCAATTTACTTACAAATCTCAAGGTGTTTTTTTTTAATAATTATTCATTCTCTACTGAGTACAGCACCAAATTTGTAAAGATACAGAATAAAGTGTAAAAATCTTGCTGGTTGTCAAGGCAATGCCAAGAGAATGTTTTAAATATTATGCAAATTAGCTCATGACTCAGAAAAATTGCATATACCAAGGCAATGATTTAAAAGATTTTCCAGGATAGGTGTCAAAATATATAACGCTGTGCTGCAGTCACATCATATCATATGTACATGACACTAACTATTACTATTACTATTACACCAATATATGGTTCTTCCCCAAACTGTTGACACAAAGTTGGAAGCACATAATAGTATAGAATGTACACTAAAACTAAAAAGCACAAAGCATGACAATGTCCATGTGCACAAAGAGAGCTCGATGAAGACGTGGTGTGTTGAAGTTGAAGTGAAAACCCTTGAGTGTCCTGCACAGAGCCATGACCTCAACCTGAACACTTTTGGAATAAACTGGAACATTGACTTTACCCCGGACCTCCTCACCCAAGATCAGTGTCTGATCTCACTAATGCTCTTGCAGCTGAATGAATACAAATCCCCACTGCTACATTGCAAAAACCAGTGGAAAGCCTTAGCAGAAGAGCTAAGCTAATCTGAATGTTCTCTTTGATTGGAGGCCACTCTGGGCAGCTAGGGACCGTTTCTCATCGACGCCTTGGGTGGTTCCATGAAATTCCGGAGTGAGAACGGTAGCTTTAAGGATAGATTTGGACTGTAGTTAATGTCAACAGACTGCTACATTGACTCAGGAATACAGTTCGCTTCTGATCACCATCACTGTACACCGCAACATTGTATATGTGCAAAAAATGGACATTAAGTGCACCCCAGATGAGGATGAGGTTCCCTTTTGAGTCTGGTTTCTCTGAAGGTTCACTTAAAATGTGTGGCTTTTAATACAGTCCCAACACACTGTTCCTCACATTCTGCAGTAACTCTATCAGATGGCAAAAAAACATTGTCTAAATCTTTTCATTATTGTGTTGTGCTGAATTCTGTTCTGGATATTGTAAGCATTGTATTATAGTCATTTTAAGGATTACCACAACCAACATAGGTTTTCAAATCAAATCAAGCACTTGACGTCCTTATTTGTTTGAATTTATTCTCGCTCTCTTTCTTTCCCTGTACATACAGGCCTGCAGGCTTTCTTTCGTTCACCGTCTTCAAACATTAACTGAGCTTCATTTAGTCACACAGCTACACTGAATGAGCCGAGTGTGTTAATGTGTGTGTATAATTTTCCGTTCTTGTGCTCTCTGCTTTCTGTCTCTGTCTCTCTCTCTTTCTCTCTGAATGATTAGTCAAGAGAGTCACAGTCTCTAGGGTGATTATCCACTTAATGCTCTAGTAACCATCATTTTACCCCTGAACTCAGCAAAGTTTAGTAAAGTGTAGCACTTTGCGCCTCCAGCACTGACATTAACACCACTGAAGGTTCGGGACTGTGTACGTGTGGATGTGATGGCAGCATCTAGTGAACATGGTACCGGGCCAGAACCCGAATGGGCTCTGCTGTGTTGCAGTTCTGCGAGGGAAAAACTGTGATTTTGCATTTGCCAATTTTTCTTCACAATTGCACATCGTTAGAGAAGATAACCAGATGTCCACGAAGCAGAATCGTGTCAGTGAAACGACAGGCCTTACACCGTGGCCTAATGGACCTAGCGTATCACACGCCGCTGTTTATTAAAGATAAGACCCACAAACGAAACGGTTCCTTAAAAACTTTCACATTGCTTCAGCTTTGTGGAAACAGTCGAACTATTTTGTTAAAAGTAGAATCCTACAATTCTGAACAGGGTTCTTTACAAGTTGAAGGATTCCTCAAGATGGACAAAACAGAGAACATTTCATAGATATATACTAGGTGGATTTTTTCATACAGGTAAGTAGGTAAGCTTGCTGTTTACTTATCTGAATAATAGAAGGTAGAAACAGAAAGTCTGAATTCATTTTTATTATCCTATTATTCTAGTATCCTATTTCTGTTCTAGCTACTAACTCACTCTGCCTTTTTATGAAGTTTTGAGGGTCTCAGAACTTGCAAAAAAGCTGAAACAGTCTTTGCACATTATAGTTGAATGACGTGCACGGGCTTTTCTGAAACTTTTATAAATCGGTCAAAAGTTAAATAAGACCTAGTGCCATTATTTCCTAATTAATAATTAAATTAATAATAATTTCTTTTAAAAAGTTTTATCTTATTTAATATTACTGATCATGGACAAAAATAAGGTATGAGACCTCCGAGTCAAATGAAGAGATATGATGGTGACGGTGTAAATACTCACGTTGCGGAAGGCTGACGGCTGTGCAGCTGCTCACTCACGCTCTGAGTCTGTAATGCCTGCAAAAAAATAAAAAACACAATTATAATAAAAAAACTTTGAAAGTTGTAACTCATGCAGGTTGTAGCAGTAGTATGTCATTGTGCCTGGAATTTCATCAGTTCCCCATTGTCTTCATCATAATAACACACCAACTTCTCAAACATCTTGGAGAGGAAAGAAAGTTTCCGAGGTCTTTCTGAGAGCATTAAAACTGCACCACAGATCTGGTTTCGGAAAAATATTCACTTATGCTTGTACAATTTCAATCACGTTTACTTAACAGTGATGATTTGAATATTAAACTTTGTGTTAATTATACATAATTTGTATCATCACTAGTTGAACTACAAACTGTCAGAACTATTGTCAAGTTCTATGATAATAACTGATGTGATTGAGCAACAACATGTAATACTATCTTTGCATTTAGTTCTTAATAAATTATTAATATTAATTATGATTAAAGGGAATAGGCAATTATATCAATAATAATGCTAAGGATATTAAATCATAAATCAATAATTTAGCAGCACTTTAAATCAATGCTAAAATTTATAATAAAATGCAAAGTTAGGTTAATATGCTAGAAATATACCTTGTATCTTTCTGCCTCCATTCTCTGCTCATCGAGCTCCACCCTCAACCTCCGGCTCTCCGCCTGCAGCTTCTCCACATTCTCCTGTAGGTGACTGGGAGGAGAACAGACAGTACTGCATCTGCATGACACTATTCATCGCTCGCACTGTTTAACATACTAGCAGCTCTTACTCTTTTTCCGCTGTGAGGTGGATGATCATCCTGCTCTGGTCTCTGATTTTGCAGCCAAGTTTCTCGCTGGCCTGCCTGAAGAGATGCAGTGTACAAGCATTTAGGAGAATTAAAAATTCCAAATGTCTTGTAATGTTGGTTAATAATGTCTAGAAAAGAGACACAGGGGTCATGCTTGTGGATTTGGAAATATGAAGAAATTTATATGCACGATATAATAAAACATTGTAACGTGTCAAGCTACAAAGCAACAGAAGTGACAGTAAGAAAATGACAAACATTTGTAAAAAATGGAAATATATCTACAGCTGGGATTCTTGACCGCAGGATCTATAATGTTTTAAATATAGATCTGTTTAATCTTTATATATGACCATAGTAGAGCTCACTATTAAATAATTCTACAAACTGTTGTGTGTGAAATTCCCAGAAGTCCAGCAGTTTATAAAATGCTCAAAGCAGCCCATAATAACAATAAATGAAGCTCTGCCCCATAACTGCATGAATGTTTTTTATTTTCACTGCTGCCACGTAACGCTGATTAGATACCTTATTTCCTAATAAAGTGGACAGTGTGTGTGTGTATGTGTGTCGATTATTCTGCAAATGAATCTAATATATCCTCTTGTGAGATTTTTTTTTGCGTCTTTTGGGAGGTGATTTTTCTTTTTTAAAATGACTTAAAATTAGAAACATTTTTGCTTAATGGCAGTCATGGTGACAGTGATGCCACTTGTCCTTCTTGTTACTAAGCTGTATGCCAGAAATACCCTTAGATCACACAAACAGGAAAGACGCTATTAAGGAAGAATGCCTGGTAAAAATGATCCCATCAGCAGGACAAGACTATTTATTATGCTATAAGTATAAAATGTTTCAAAACAGGTTTGATCAGCAAATATCGGTCTTACTGTAATCCTATAACCGAAAATACCAGATACATTGGACTGTGTTCGAGATATTGGTCATTTCTGCAGTATTTGATCTTACTTTTGCTCTTTGACCCATTGATTGACATTGGTGACCACCAGCTCGCTTTCTCTGTGCAGACGGGAACTGTCAGTGCGAGCGTCGCCCAAAGCCTGCTTCAACACCTTCACCTCACTCAAAGCATCTCTGTACTTCTGTTCTACAGAGTCCATCTCAGAGTGTACGGTTTCCAACTGTACAACACACACAAACACTGGGGTTAATATGACAGAAGCCTTCCGAAGAGAGCTTGTGTGTGTGTGTGTGTGTGTGTGTGTGTGTGTGTGTGTGTGTGTGTGTGTCCGCATATTTAACCTGAGCTACTTTGGAGCGGTAGTTCTCTCTAAGGGAGGCCACCTCCACCTTCAGGAGCACCAGTTCCTCCTCTCTGGATTGCAGGGTGACGAGCTGCTGCTGACCCCAGAGCTGAGCGCGTGCCAGCTGACTGTTTAACTCCACCAGACGCCCCTCAAACGCCCGGGTCTGAAAGAACAACATGTCAGAGCGTTATTAACTGTCTAAAATTATTTCTGCCGGAGTCCAGTGCATGTAGAAGTTAATACTGAAATCATGAGTACTGGTATTCAGATTGTGTTGTAAAAAAATGCCCTTTGTGCACAAATCTTAATAAACGGAGATCATTTTAATGACACTAAAAATAAGCTCAATAAGACAATTATATTTAATAGGTTTCTCCAGTGTTACATGAATCAGCATAAATGTCAATTGAGACTGATTTTCTAACTTAATTTAGTGAAGCTAGCTGAAAATAAGTTAGCTGATGTTATTCGACTAACAGAGATGTTTTTATTGGGTGTAAGTCAGCAAAATAAATGTCTCCATAATTGGGTCCAGCAAAACAAACTTTAATGCAAAATGTTTATGCATCGTTTTCTATATAAAATAACAGCCATTTTATCTCGACATTTTAATTGTCTTAGCAATAATTGCAAGAAATAGAAATGTAAGGCAGACAGTCAGGCTTGCCTGTGTGAGTCAGAGAGAGCGGGAGAGTACGTGGGAGAACACGAAGAAGGTCTCACAATGACCTTTACACAATCCCTGGGCACATACGGTGTAGAAGAGAGCCAATAAAGGTAATGAAAAAAAAAGCAAAAGCAATTAAAGTGGTTGAGAGCTGTATGTGTGTGTGTGTGTGTGTGTGTGTGTGTGTGTGTGTGTTGGGGGGAGGGAGAGGGTAAATGACAGAAGCACAGAGACAGAACACACACACACACACACACACACACCTTTGTGCATTCGTACATGATTACAAAATATTTGGTCTATATATAAAAAGGCAGGCAGTGCAAACACACACACACACACACTTCAAAATGATAAGTGCTATAAATGCAAACATGTAGAAATATAGCTTCCTCATCTTTTCTCGTTATTGGTTCGCTCCGACTCCCCTTGCATGCTGCTGCGTTCTGCACAACCAGAGGCAATCATTAGTGGCCTCGTGCCGATCCAGCTGCAGCACGAGCAATTATTTTTAAAAGGCAGAACTGAAAACAGACAATTGACACACGGCACGGCACGCACGCCCAGCACCGATCATTACTCCTGCAATCAGGGCAGAGAAGAAGAAGCGGCTTGGGATGGGGTTTCTGCTCCTCATTTTATTATTACTTTTTTGTTTTTTTTTAACCTGAGGAGTTTGCTGACCACAAAATGACAAGGCTGCTTTTCCTCGTCCAATTAAAGCAGGGCAGAGAGTGGGCCTGTGAGCATGCAACACTGACAGCACTTAAAGAGGATGATGTGAAGGCTGAGAGAAAGAGAGAGAGAGAGAGAGAGAGAGAGAGAGAGAGAGAGAGAGAGAGAGAGGAGAGGAGTCCAGATGACTAAACCGACTGGAGTGCACTCCACTTCCGCACTCCGATCGATCCACTATGTGTCACACTTCCACACCGCACTCACATCTCATAAAGGAAACAGCGTTTAAATAGTATAGCAACAAACAATTCAGTCTTGTTCATTTAATATTTTATAGAAGCAAGACATGTATGGCACCTTGCAAAACTATTCACCCCCTACATTTCGTACTGAACTGATATGGACTAAATTGGGATGATTCATAATTCTATACAAAATAGATCATTATACTAAAGTGAGAGGAAAGATCAACATATACATATTTATAGTTACATTTGTTTATAGCAGACCAGCAGACCCAAGAGCTTATTAAAACCTATGCAAATCCCATGATGGTGAGAGAGGAGTGATGCTAAGAGAAAGTTCTGGAAAATTACTTATTAGGTTCTAGGTTCAGTGACAAAAAGGTAAAAATTATTATAAAATTTTTAGATTTTAAACTATTCAAAAAGTCACTGACTAGATAAAAGGGAATTCGTCTGGAGAGGCAACCAAAAGTAAAGAAATAAAAAGTAAAAAAATAATGATTTATTCATTTAAAGAGGCAAAAATGATGAACAAATTGGCTTTATACTATATATAAATAAAAATTCCCCTTGCACAGCAATACAGCGCACCCAGCGTTTCTGTCACTTCTAGAATATGTTCTGGAAGTCTTCTTTTCGAAGCACGTCAAACACTTTCTGAGACTCGCGCTGGATCTCTGCAGCGGTGTCACAGCGGCGACTTTGAGCCAGATCTTCATCTTTGGGAGAAGTCTGCAGGAACCAAATCTGGAGAGTAGGGTGGGTGCAGAAGCGAGATCAAGTGGACTTTTCTCATGTGACGCTCATCATGCGCAAATTGCCGAATGGTTTGGACATTTTCAGGGGGTTGCGCTCGTTGAAGGTCTTCCTGATCTGCTCGTCATTTTCCAGTGATGTTCTTCAGCTCTTGAAATGCACGTGCCACTCTAAAGACCTCGAACCACTCGTTGCAGCATCTCTGTTTGGCGAACTTATGTCATGTCGAACGTCTCTGTGGCAGATTTGCCCAGTTTCAAGCAGAATTTCACGTTTGCTCTTGCTGTCTGTGATAAAATCGCAGACGTTGTAACACGCGTGTTCAGAATTGTACCAGTTAACAACATTAGCCTTGAAACTTTTGATACTGAGACAGTTATTCTATGTCTAATTGCCTGTAACTGGTGAGCACCATGTTACCTTTTCTGTCAGTATCTTGGAGATCTGCCTTGGCTCATACACTAATGTGAAATTTACTTAACAATTGTTTATAAAATCACCCATAGCACGTGGTCTGGAGTCTCGTGTCTTGAAGGAAAGGGAAGCGTCTCACCTCGTCCTGAGAGAGGTGGCTCTGACTGCGCAGCTGCTGCAGCTCTGTACTCAGTTTTGTGTTTCGCTCTTCCTGCTGGATCAGCCGCTGGTGCAAGTGTGTCACCTCCTGCTTACGCTCAGCCAGCTACAAACATGCATACATAGTCACTTTATTGTCCCTGTATGTTACTGTTATGCTGAAAATATTATTGCTACAACTTATAATAATAACAACAGCAACAGCAGAAGTAGTAACAGTAATGGCAGCAGTAGTTACAGTAGAAGTAGCAGCAACACTAGCAGTAGGAAGTAGTATTTGTAGTAATAGCAATAGTAGGAGTAGTGATAGGAGTATAAATCAGCAGTAAAACAGCAGTATTATTACTTCTGATAAAACAGGTGTACAATACTCTGGTATAAAATGCTAGTTTATAGTTTATAATATAGTTTATGCTCACTGCTATCTGTTTCTCTTTAACGCTGTAAAACCGGGGTCCCCAAACCTTTTTCTATACATATATTTTTCTTTCTATAAGGGGGCCGGAGTGACTCCCAATATTGTTTTGGAGATTTTGTTATGATTTTAAATGTATTTATTATGCCTTCTATTATTTTGTTATGTACAGTACAGACAAATGAGCATTACTTTTCAAAGGGTATATAGCTTATTAAAAATATAAATGTTTTCATATTCATTGCTACTGAAATCAACATTTACTTACTTTTGCTTATGGTTGGTGGGTGAATCTAACAAATAATTAGGCTATGCTAATAGTGGATTTTACCAATACCAATAGGTAAGTTGGATTGTACTTTCCGATAACCAATAACATTATAATAAATAAATAGTATAATAAACTAATAAATAGAATTATATAAGTAATAAATAATCAAAATTAAACAGTAATCCCCCGTTTATCGTTATGGTTATGTTTCAAAAACGCCCGCGAGAAACGAGCTTTAAATCATCCTCCCACACACTTTAAACACACACAAAACATTTTCAAGAATACAGATGAATTTTGTGTAAATTCATAGAAATACAGTACACTATAAAATTTATAGTGAGTACATGTACTGTACAGTATTAACATTTTACTTTCTTTTTATAATTAATCATAAAAAGATTATATTTTTATGAATAAATGTCATTATTTCAACATAAAACTCCATATAATATACATATATATCTATCGAGCTATCCGCGAGAGACCGGGAAAATCAGCCAAACAAATTAGTTATGTGGCAAATGCAATTCCGTGATAAACCGTGTTAAAGCAAGGGATTACTGTATAGTGCTCTCAGTGCAGCATGCTGTCTCGTGTAAAAACAAACAGCACTGGGCGTTAGTGATTCACCTCTAGAGGCCGCCCTCGTAATGACAGCGGACTGGAAGCAGGAAAAACTATCAGTATGGATTTTTGCCTATAGTCGATAGTTCCAGCAATTGTTGCCACGACCTCTATTAATAACTAAAGGAAAATGTAATTTGAAAGCCAACCTTCATTATCAAATACAGGTATAATATGAGTAAAACATATTTCAAATAACATTTACTAAATATGTCTCTGACATTGTTCCAAATGTGGTGGGGGGCAGTATTCATTAAACGGTCCATAGTTTGGGGACCCCTGCTATAAGACAATGTGTTGTTTTTTTAAGAACCTCTTTGCTGAAAGTTTCGATGCGAGCATCTCTTTCCTGCAGCTGCGTCTGCTTGTCTACCTCTTCCTCCTGCAGCCTGAGAGTGGTGCTGTGTAGCTCACAAACCCGCTCCTGCAGCTATACACACACACACACACACACACACACACACACGGACACACACACACACACACACACACATGAAGAAAGACAAAAAAAACAGTGTTTTGGTATCTCCGGGATTGTGTGTGCCCGAGTGTTATTTAAAGCCAAAAGCAGGAGGATTTGCTCACACGCTGATCAGATGACAGATACAGTGGGTTTTGATTGCCAGATATTAAACCGGAATTGCAGAGATAAATTTTTGACTGTAACTGAGTAAGGAAGTGCAACAGATCTGTTAAACCTATTAAAGATTTAGAGTTAAGTTGCATACGGATGAGCGGCCTGCTGATCGATGTGTTTCGCTTTCAGAGAGGTAGGGGGGGAAATTTCTTCAGCATCTGTGCAGGTCACATTTAGCTAAATCATTATCTGAGAGGTTTGGAAAATAATTACTTAGCTTTAAAGGAAACATTGAACTGAACTTAATTGAAATTTACCCATGGAAATACGGCAAGAGGTTAATAAATCTGCTAAAAATAAATAAAAACACTGGTATTTAAATGTTGATATTTAATAAATATATCCCCCAATTTAGGACTGTTGTTATGCACGAGTTCCGTTGCTCTGTATTTGTATTAGTACTCTAGGTATGAGAACTGCGGACTTACAATCCTAGCTAACGCTTGTAATAAACAGATGGTGGTTGTTATGTGGTTTTGCCCAAATTCAGATGATATAGGGGCATGTCTAATTTAAACCATGTATATTCATAGATCTGCGTATACTTAACAAGGCGGAAAAACCCTTTATAGATGTATAAAAATGTATGAAGACACAGAATGAGTTAAAATGAGCAATATGTGCCTTTACATTTCTGTGTGTGTACCTGGTTTCTGACTGTTTCAAGATCAGTTCTAAGTTGATTTCTCTCAGTTTCCAGGTTGTCCTCTCTCTGGCGTGTCCTCTGTACCCAGTCCAGCTGTTCCTGCTGCCGTGCCTGCTCCTGAACCAGCTCCACACGCAGTGCCTGAGCCTGAGCCGAATATTCCCTCATCTTACACACACACACACACACACACACACACACACACAGTTCCAAATGAAAATTGGGTGCATATGTGCCAGAATTGAAAAAGTAATCATCATGAAAAACTGTGTTGGAAAGTATATTTTTGTGTTAACTGTGTAAAACTGGGTTAGAAAAAGCTGTTTTTTATGATAATAAAATAACTTTGTTGGAAACATCAATGCTTTAGAGCTACATAAAAAGCCAGGGAAGAGAAAACAGCAATGGTCTTAGTGTATATGAAAATCCAGCAGGAATAAATAGAATAAATAGGGCTTGCACTGTTAGCTAAACAACATTTATTTATTTCTAGTATTTCACAAGAGTGAGTGCACCCCTCACATTTCAGCAATCGTTTTATTAGATCTTCTCAAGGGACAATACTATAAAAATAAAACTTGGATATATTTTAGTCAATGTACAGCTTGTGTAGTAGTATAGATTTACCCTCCTCTGAAAATAACTCACATACAGCCATTATTGTCTAAATAGCTGGTGACCAAAGTGTTAATATTTTGCGTGAGCACCATTATTATCTGCCTTAATCCTCCTGGGCATGAAATTTACCAGAGATGCACAGGTTGTTGCTTGGATGCTCTTACACTCCGCTATAATGACATCACAGAGCTGTTGGATGTTAGACACATGGTGCTCCTCACCTTCTGCTTGAGGAAGCCCCACAGGTGCTCAAAAGGGTTCAGGTCTACTTGGCCAATCCAACACCTTCAGTTTCGTTAGCAAGGTAGTTGTCATCTTGGCGGTGTGTTTGGGGTCGGTATTATGTTTGAAAACTGCCGTTCAGCTCAGTTTCCGTAGGGAGGGCGTTTTGTTCTGCTTCAGATTGTCACAGTACATGTGGGAATCCATGTTTCGCTCAATTAACTGTAGCTCCCCAGTACCACCAGCACTCATGCAGCCCCAGACCACGATGCTACCACCACCATGCTTGACTGTAAGCAAGACACAATTTTCTTTGTACTCCTCACCAGGGCATCGCTACACATGCTGGACACCATCTGATCTAAACAAGTTTATCTTAGTCTCATCAGACTACATATACTCTTATGAGCCAGCTTCAGAAAAGGCTTTTTCTGCACTGTTGGCTCTAGTCGGAGCGTGTCAGCTGTTTTACAGCGATTCTGTATGTCGAAATACCGGCTAATTAGTTTAGCAAATGAACACACGGAAGAATCACGGAACACGCTTGTTTCATTCATGCTCTTGTATGTGGAACTTAGAAGACAGAACTGAAAAAATGCTACAAGAATCTGTTACTTATGATCGCAAGAGGTGCAAATGCTGCTTGTTATATATTGCCAAAACTATTCACTCGTCTGCCTTCATATGCAAATGAACTTGAGTAACATCCAATTATTAATCCATAGGGTTTAACATGATGTTGGCCCAGCTATAACAGCTTCAACTCTTCTGGGTAGGTTTTCCACATGGTTTTTGACCATTCCAGAAGAGCATTTGTGAGGTCAGACACTGATGGTGGATGAGGAGGCCTGGATCACATTGCTCTAATTCATCCCAAAGATGTGCTTTTAGGTTGAGGTCAGGACTCAAGTCAAGTTTTTCCACACCAAACTCACTGATTGATGACTTTATGGACCTTGCTTTGTGCACTGGTGCAGTCATGTTGGAACAGGAACAGGCCGTCCCCAAACTGTTCCCACAAAGTTGGGAGCATGAAATTGTCCAGTATTAAGTATTAAAAGTTTATTTAACTGGAACTAAGGGGCCGAGCCCAACTCCTGAAAAACAACCCCACATCATAATCCCCCCACCACCAAACTTTACACTTGGCACAATTCATTCAGACAAGTAGCGTTCTCCTGGCAACCTCCAAACCCAGACTCGTCCATCGGATTGCCGGACAGTGAAGCACGAGTCCTCACTCTAGAGAACACTCCACTGCTCTAGAGTCCAGTGACGGCGTTCTTTACACCACTGCATCTGATGCTTTGCGTTGCACTTGGTGATGTAAGGCCTGGATGCAGCTGCCTGACCATAAAATCCCATTCCATGAAGCTCTCTACTCACTGTTCTTGAGCTAATCTGAAAGCCACATGAAGTTTGGAGGTCTGAAGCTATTGACTCTGCAGAAAGTTGGCGACCTCTGTAAGTCTCAGTAACCGCTGACCTGCTCTGTGATTTTTTAAATAAAATGCCTGCTTGGTCAAATACAACTTTCTTTCGGCTTCTCCCATTAGGGGTCCCCACAGCGGACCATCCGCATGTTTGATTTGGCACATGTTTTTACACTGGATGCTCTTCCTACTGCAACCCTCCCCATTTATCCGGCCTTGGGACCGGCACTAAGGCTTGTGCAACCCTAATGGCTGGGGTTGGTACCCTGACCGGGGCCGCAGCGGTGAGACCGCCCCATCCTAACCACTAGACCACCAGGGAACCGCCTGCTTGGTTAAATAATATAAAAAATTATATTTTTTTATAAAAGGTTAAATAATATAAATCTAATTAATGCAATACACATATTATTATAATACTAAATCAATTGATTAATCAATTAAATTGGCACAAATTAAATTGATTAAATAAAAATAAATTAATGGAAAAATATAAATTAAATAGTTTAACATTTGTTAGACGCTATTTGGGTAATACAGATGTTTGTATTTGTGTGTGTGTTTGTTTTACATCTAACTTTTATTTTTCTAAAGATATCTGTTCTACTTCTTTCAGCAGACTTTAAAAAATGTGTTTATTCCTTCTATCCTTCATTTATTCACTCCCTTGATATACGGAATTTTCAGGATTTTCTCCTTTTAAGAGAAATTCTTGAAGCTGGACATAAAACGGCAAAGAATCCATAGCGCTAACGCTTAAGTGTTTTTATGCATGCGCAATACAAATCTTATTTCTGGTACAAAGTGAGTACCCACAGTGACACTGCGCTAACTCTAGTTTATTTTTTTTTTATACCCCTGGCATTGTTGTGTATGTTTTAAAGTTTAATAATAATAATAATAATGATAAGAAATATGTTAATACGTTCCTGAGGGAACTCGGATTTTAACTCTGTTCAGCATGTAAGAAGATCGCATTCGGTCAGTTAAACAGAGCCGAAAGCTATGTACCACAAATTTTGCAGAATACAAGCAGAATCTCTTAATGAACACAAGCATATACATAGATCTATACATGAGGATAAATTGAAAATATTTGTTTTCCTTAGTTTAAATGGATAATGATGTTGTGGTTACCTGCTCCTGCGTGTGTGTAAAGGTCTCTTTGGTGCTGTTTAGCTCGTCCTGGAGCTCCTGGTTCTCCTGCTGCAGCCGTAATGCCTCCTGCTTGGCGCTGAGCTGAGCCTGCCTGTTGCTGGCAGCCTCCACCTTCACCTGCTCCAGCTGAGTCCTGCAGGAGAAACCCGAGTTCTGATACCTGTATAATGTGCGCAGGATTTGTGCTTGCATGAACGAGACAAATACGTCGACATGAAAAATAAGTGCACCATGGGACAACAGGCTGGAGGTGAATGCTGTTAAAACGGCGGTGTACTTTTACCGCAGCTTATCGCGCTACAGTCCACACTTCCTCCGCAACATCTAATTTGCTGTAATTCTCTATCTCCCCACTGTTTAATCAGGCTCAAGAAAGCTCGCTCGATCTTAATTGGAGCACGATGCCACGCAGAAACGGTGAGCGTGGCAGAAAAAAGGTTGTTGGTTGTAATCAGACAAGGCAAGCTTAAACATTTAATGAACGAGCCCTGAAGCTAATTAGAGATGGGCGGCGAATGAGCTCAGCCACCGGTGAAGCATGAGAGCCTAAATAACGGCTCAGAAAGCGAGTTTAACGTCAGCCGAAGCAGCTAATCCAATTAAAGTCCCATTGCATCTCTCTCCCACATTCTCTTTTTTTTATCAGCGACTCAAAATGAGCACCGCATGTAGAATGACTCCATATACAGATGTGTTAGAGTGTCACTCATTCATCCTAATGTGCTACTTTCTGCTCTGTGGCTGGTCTCCCATGAGCATCCATGCCCACTTGTTTCAGAGAATCATCACTAAGAAACCGTAGTGTGATATTCAAGGACTGCTGCTGTAACCATAAAAACTGTACTCATTTCACGACTCTTATCAAACTGCTCGTGCTGCAAACTTCCTTTCAACACATCCAGTAGTTTTGTGTTTGCTACTGTACACCTGTATACTGTAATGATTTTTCTCTTCTCACCCAGGAGAGGACGGCCAAGTCATGGTTTCTTCATCATGTTGTTTTAAAGACTTTTTCCTCAACTTCTGCTTTGCTCATTATTGATCTACGTCTTCATCTTCACCTCTCAAATTCCTTGTGTGTGTAAGCATATCTTAGAAATGAAGCTATTTCTGATTCTGATCTGGATTTCTGTAAAAGACAAAGTCTGCTGATAAACTCGCACTGTGATCAATAATAAATAGATTTGTGTGCTTATGTTTTTACCAATTACTGGGAGCAATCATGCAACTGTATTGAAAAGTACTACACGTACTATTGCGAGAGTTTCGTGATTGTGTTTTTAATAAAGGGGAACATGTTAGACTGTTATACTCCAAACATGGAAGAATTTAACACAAACAGTTGAGAAAAGAGAAGGAAAAGCCAAAGCCAAAGACAGAACCCATCACTGGACTGAGTATTTTTAGAGTGATAGATTGTAAAATGCTGCATCACTTCTTCCATTAGGTGATTGTGGGAAACTGAGCTTAAAAACCTGCCTTCCTTTATACATTTCTCTCTCTCTCTCTCTCTCTCTCATTGACAAACCAACCACGGTAACTGTTAATCGATCTGCAGCGCAATTCCCGGGCCCACCCTCGCCAGGATGATCAATATCCCTGGCAATTAGAATCCCCTATCTGCATGGCTGCAGGGACCTCACCACATCTCCATGGCCCACAAACACCCAATTTAGTCCTCAGCCTATCGCTTAATTACTAAATCCTCCGTAATGCGTATTGGCAGGCAGACGAAGGCGATTTAGCATTAGCTCCTACGCCTGACTGAACAAGTGACCTTTGGCAAAAGCCGGGCTAAGATGCTGAGAAGTCGCTGCTGCATGTCGTCTGCTGATTGTTTAAACATCTGATCTCAAGGTGAGGCCGTGAACTGACGAAGACCATGCGTGCGGAAGTGTTCTGGAAGGATAAGCAGGAGATAACAGGCAGAGATCTTTCCAGAGTGAGCTTGAATAGAAATACATTTTTAGAAAAAAAAAAATCAAATCTTTTAAATAATTGCTCGATCTGCTTTTTTTATTCTACTGTACATGTGGTAAAGTTACGTTCACACAGAAAGTGAGTGAGTGTGTGTTTGAGGTGTACCGGCAGTCATGGAGCTCCTGCTCACTCGATTCTAGCCTCTGCTGGACTCTCCTGAGCTCGGCATGAAGTCTCCTCTGGGCCTGCTCAGCCCGGACCACTTCAGCTACTCGCTCTGCCAGCTGCTCCTGCGCTTGCTGATTCCCTCCCTCCAGCAGAAGCACCTTCTCCTCATGACGAGCCAGTTCCTGTGCTGGACAGCCAACA
Organism: Silurus meridionalis; assembly: GCF_014805685.1. Taxonomy (NCBI): domain Eukaryota; kingdom Metazoa; phylum Chordata; class Actinopteri; order Siluriformes; family Siluridae; genus Silurus; species Silurus meridionalis. The sequence goes on from NC_060892.1 coordinate 15,383,793, forward strand.
TGCACATGCAAACATGGTACAAATACTATCCAGTCAATGTAAACCATATCTCAGGGTCTCTGCAGGTTTCTCCAAGTCAAACGTAAGAATTTTTAAAACACATTAAGAATGAAATCTAAGACCTAGATAGTAGAAATTCTTTATTTCTCAAGCCAACCTTTTTTTTTACATCTGTGGTAGAATACAAGAAAGATTTACACCAATAACAGAAAGCTGATTGGCTGTTGCATGTTGGTCTCATTTTGTAGTCGCAACACAGCGACTACTAAACTAAAGTGCTAAAGTGCTGTGGGAGCATTTCAATGAGCGTTAGAGGTAGCATTATAGGGCCATTGAAAAATTCGAATTAATAAAAGACCCAAATCAGCAAATTTTTAATACATTTTTGATTTTTCAATTTAAAAGTTTTTAAGACCCCGTGAAAAACCTGATATTTATTAAACATAATCAGGCACTGTTTTACAAATAATCATACTATAAGTTATCAGCCGGGTTCCTCACCGTTGTCTCTGCAGCTGCTCCGAGCCTCTTTAAGCTCGTCACGCATCTGCAGCAGCTGTGTGCGAAGCTTGCTGCACTCGTTCTCCTTCTCTCTCTTCTCTTTCTTGGCTTGTCGGAGATCCGCCTGTAGAGCCTGAATGGTGGTGTTTTGTCTCTCCGTCTCTGCCGCCTTGCCTCGGATCTTTTCCCGTGCCTGGATCAGGTCTGTTTCCGACTGCCTTAGGAGCGTGTCTCTTTTCTGCACGGCCTGCAGGTAAATGAGAATACCATCCGAGCAAAGCGTTAGCCAAAAGATGTAGCATGTCTTAACTTTAACAAAATTGCAAATAATATATTTTTTAAAACGCTTATGTTAACATTAACATTATTACAAATCTTTAACCTTGAATGTACAATTAAATGTTAACAAGAGCAAACATTAGTATTTTTTTATTTTCATAAAATGTGGCAAAAGTTTGTAACTACACAGAGTAAGAGAAAAAAGCCTGGCCTGGTTTTGTGTTTGTGTTTGTGTGTGTGTGTGTGTGTGTGTGTGTGTGTATACCTGCTCTTTCTGTATACACTGCCTACGAGCTGCCTCTAATTGTTCCTCCAGTTCGGTGACTCTAAACTCCAGACCGTCCACACCAGCCTGCCTGCTCCGAGCCTCACACACTGCATCAGCCTGGAGCTTCCTCATCAACTCCTGTAGCCTTCGCCCCTCTGACACAGATACACACATACACAAATTAAACCATAAGCCGTTGCTATTTGTCACTTATATTATTAGGATATTAAGAAATGTGTCTTTTCTTTTTGTAATTTACTGTAATGTAAACATTCAGCAATAACGTCAAACCTCAGGTCTTGTGCATGACCTTTCAAAAATGTTGTAATTGCGTTATTAGCAATAGTAATATTAAACCATGTTGGACAATGATTTAAAGAGCGGGAGAGACAGAAAATGAGAGATTGAGAAAGTGCAAGAGAAAAAGACAGATATAGACAGACAGAAAGAGGGAGGGTTAAAGAGACAGAGAGAGAATGAGAAAATGGAGAATAGTGGGACAGAGACAGAGGAAGAAAGAATGTGAGAGAGATAGGCAGAGCGATATATACTGTATAGAGAGAGACAGTGATACACAAACAGACACAAAGAGATCAAGACTGATAGAGAAACAGAAGCAGGCAGAGAAAGATAGAGACAGAAAAAATAATAGTATGAAACAAAAGTACACAAAGAGAGAAAAAGAGAGACATACAAAAAAAAAGACAGACGGGGGGAAGAGAGACAAATCCAAAAGAAAATATACTTATGTTATGTAAAGAAGGCCGAAGCAGTCGTATTTAATAAAATAAATAAAATTAGTTATGAAAGTCAACACCCGGCTGAATTCTGTTTTCTGTTTAGCAGCAAGATATGGATCAGGACCCACACAGACTCCACAACCAAACTGCAGGGGCTCTTAGCGGGAAAAAAAGAACTGTTTTCTTCTCGTAAGAAATGCAGCGCTCCACAGTCATATTCGCCTGTGAGAAGGTCAGTTTCAGCGATGTGAGCTGCTGAAGGAAGGATGGAAAAGTGTTTGAGACATGATTAGCAGAAGGAAGTCGCACTCACCCGCCAGGCTGCCATCTCTGAGCTGCTTCTGTGCCTGTGCTTCCTCTTTGAGCTTCTCCATCTCTGAGTGACAGGTTCCGGAGTGCTCCAGGGCCTGGGACAGTACCTGGACACACACACACACACACACACACACACACACACGTCACATATCTATACCTTTGCCTCAGGGGAGGTGCAGAGAAGCTCAAGACACAAGAGGTCCACTTGAGCAGTGAAACCCCCCACAGTGCCCTCAGGCCATCTCTCCACCTCACCTCACCTCTCACTTAGTGTCCACTGCACGTGCAAAATGTCCCACGCATACACGCACTGTCTTCCTGACAAGTGTCGGCTCAAATCTGACGACAAGACCAGGAAGTGTCCTTGTCCAATCTACTAATTATAACGCCAACCCCCGAGCTCATAGGTGTCAGATGTGTGCATAACCTACAGCTTCTCCATGCTTTTATTCCATTTTCTTTTTCGGAAAACGGATGTGAAAAACTTTTCTGTTCTCTCAACACTTTTACTTTTCCTTTTCCACTGGTTAGGGCATTTTTCCTTCCCCTAAGATGCCGGTGCATGCAACGATAATAGAAAGACGTATTGATGTAGACGATGATTATTCTGTTGTTATATCATTTCTAAACTGTGTATCACATTGCTAATTAGGTTTTTATAAAAATAAGATATTATTTCTTTATTAAAGGTGGCAGACATTCGAGTAGGAATTCGAGTAGCAGACACTCAAAGAGAAGGCGAAGGAAAAAAAGAATGCAAAAGAGAGACAGAAAGACGTTTGGACAAGACCAAAAGAGAAAGAGCAAGAATGAGTAAACAAAAGTTGGATTAAAAAAGAGAGAGAAAGCGAAATTGTGAGGAAGACACAGAAAGCGACAGAGAGAGAGAGACAGACAGAAAGAGTAATGGAGTGAGTGACAGAGAGTGTATGTGAGTGTGTATGTCACCTGCACTTTTGACATATGCAGATTAAAACAGCAGTCAACAACTTTGAAATAAAAAAAAAAAAAGAAAAATGTAATAAAAAAGAGTTGGGGTGAAAAAAAAGGGAAAATGGACGGCAGGCATGTTCATGGCAGAAGTTGAAGTCTGACCCTCCCTCATTTTACCCCATTAAAATAACGAGGTGTCACAAGGCTGCGGTTCGGTGGCTGACACCCGTCAGAACAAATCTATATTTCATGGCCACTTACAGATGTATAAATAGCCAAATGAGGGGCTGTAAGTGTGTGTAAAATGCCACTAAAAGGTTGCTGGTGGATGGTGGGTACTGTCAGCGCGGCCAGCGGGTAATCAATCAGCGGCTGGTGGCAGGAGAGAGCCACTAAATCACGCTGATGCTAACGCGGCACTGCAGCTACAGTAAAACGCCAGCGCTTCACCTGATACGACAGCCTGACGGATCGCTCCACTACAGTCCATTAAAGCTCAGCGATGCTGCCACAACAAACTATTAGTCACACGGAGCTGGGCCCAGACTGTCAGGACGGAACTTGGGATGGAGCGAGCAAATTTTGACACACACAGTTTGAGTTCAGTTTCGGGAAGTCACCTGTTCCAGTTCACGGATGCGACAAATTTGGGATTCGTAGTCTGACGCGGAGTGCATGTGAGTCGCTCGGTAAAGAGAGAAATCAGACTGGAGCTTCAGTGCGGCCTCCTCCTTCTCTTCCACCTGGAAAAATGACAATCACAGATTGCGTATAGAATATGCAAAGTTTTCTTTTTGCGAATACAGGAACAAGCACAATAAATGTGCTAAGAAAGAACTGGAAAATACCCTGATAATCCTAAACTATGTGGCTCTATAATGCATAGTCAGAACTCTTGTAGCAAAAATGTGTGTTTGAGGTAGTCATGAGGAAAAGAAATCATTAAAAAGTTTCATAGCTATAAAAGAAACTCCATTTTAGTTGCAATTGCTACATCTACCACCTGCTAAACAATCGAACAAAACACTATGAACTTCACACACATTCACTGACATTATGTTAAGCAGTTTCTCAGAATGGTAAAACCCACACGCTTGGCTTGTACAAATATACATTTCGACCCTAAAGTAGTATTATGTTAACCTGAGCCTTCCTCTCCAAATAACATCACTTCCTTCCACAGAACACACACACATTTATCTGCAAGAGAAAAAAAAAGGCATCCTTGTGGAAGGACATTGTGTAATGTTGGTTGTACTGCATCTTTTCCAATCCGTGAATTATTCTGTCAGCTGCGGAGAATTCAATGCTGTGTTCCAAACTGCACACTGTGCATTAATGTGTAATGACACCACTGCTGTACTGACGTGTTCTTTAACATGAGAGTATGCGGCTCAGGATAAAAGTGTGCCTAGGGGACTCGGATCCTGTATGACACCAAAATAAATTGGAAAAATGGTTGAATATAAAATATGCAAGGTGGCCGAGAAGTGCAAAACAAAATAACACACCCAAAAACAAAATAACAAATCCCAAAACAAAATAAATCATAAAAACAAAATAACAAATCCCAAAACAAAATAAATCATAAAAACAAAATAACAAATCCCAAAACAAAATAACAAATACTAAAATAACATATCCAAAAACAAAATGGCAAATCAGAAAACAAAATAACAAATCATAAAAACAAAATAACAAATCCTGAAACAAAATAACAAATCCTGAAACAAAATAACAAATCCTGAAACAAAAAACAAATCCTGAAACAAAATAACAAATACTAAAATAGCATATCCAAAAACAAAATGACAAATCAGAAAACAAAATAACAAATCACCAGGCAATCCAAAAACAAATGAACAAATTAAACACAATGACAATTCGGACAAACCAGAAAAGGTAGGTGTCATGAACAGAACAGGCGTCAGGAACCGTCAGTAAAACAAAGTGTCGTTTATTGGTCTTAAATATGCAAACACAAGAGAGCGTGTAAAGAGACTGCCGGAAATGGCAAACTTTACTGAGTGCTTCATCCGAAGCATAGCTAAGAGCATGGAAACTCAGGCAGTAACAGCAGTAGGTAGTCCGGATGATCTATGGTCGTAAACTGTAGATCGGACGGTGAGTGAAGGGAAAGAGGGCCTTATCTCGTTTTTATTTTTATCATTCATTCATTCATTCATTCATTCATTCATTCATTCATTCATTTATTCATCTATAGCAGCTGATTTATGCTGCTTAGTCACTGGGACTAATTTATTTATAAATCATCATGAATGAGGTGCCACATTCCTGTACTTGTGTAAAAGTATAAATATATCGTTTATTTGTACTTGATCTTAATGGAATTGCCAAAAGTAAAGATACTGGTCCATAATAACTATATTTTATTCCTTCATACAATTTAGTGTTCTCCTGCACAATATACCTTTTAAAGAGAGAGTGTGTTCTACTGTTGTGATCTCTCAGCACTGAGACAGATAATAGTGAACTAGGTGAACAACTCACCTGTGTGTGTACTCTTACCAAATGATGATTATTATTACAGAACAAGGTGAAAAGATGTCTGTCTTTTTGTCTCACTTCCTCTGGTCTTCTCTGTCTGTTTCTTTTAACAGGTTGTATTACAGTAGGATCACAGCTAAAGCAAGCTTGTAAGTGATTGGGATCACACATGATGTCATGCAAATTCACTAAGGTGTTATGAGTGGAAGACCTGAGATGTGTGTGTGTGTGTGTGTGTGTGTGTGTGTGTGGAGGTTAAACTTGAAGAGAGCAGGATCAATACAGCCTCTGTGTGACACAACATCTAGAAGCTGCTAATAGAGTGATGACCCCTATTTTAAGAAGAGGAGAAATGAAAAGGGAGAAAATGTCAAGCTGGAGGAAAAGGAGCGGCTTTCGTGCGTCTGCGTGACATTCACATAACATCAAAGTGTGTCGCACATAATCCAGAGCCTCTTGAGCGTCTACAGATCAATACACACTCCAACTCCCAGAATCCCGCTGAAGAGAGTGTGCGCTCACTTCATTCTTGCACAACTACAAATCCTCTTTACAGTTCTGATCTACTCCCATACAGATGCTTAAGTCGAGAGACTCTGCACTTAACAGGAGCAGTGATTCACTTGTATGTTTGAGTGTTTTTTTTTTTTTTTTTAATCTCTTCAATTCTCTATAACAAAGATTAACATCTGGTACAGTGGTGAGCGATAAAAGGTCATATCTAGTCAATTCAAGTCAAATCATGTTTATTTCTATAGCACTTTTCACAACAGACATTGTCTCAAAGCAGATTTAGAGAATTTAAGAGTTAGGGTGAACGATGTGTATTTATCCCTGATGAGCAGCCATGGCGACTGTGGCAACCAGACTCAAAAGGGGAACCCATCCTCATTTGGGTTAAATCAATGATAGCTGAAGCTTGGGTGATAGCTAAAGCTTGACAATGAAACTATTAGTGCTAAGCAATGTATTATCAGATGGTCTCATACATGGCACACTAAGATTGATGTGTAACTCATACACACACACACACACACACACACACACACACACACACACACACACACACACACACATTTTTACACTGGCATACTGGCTCATGCAATACAAAATCCAACCCCAACAAATTGCAATCACAAGGTCCATATTCTGACCTGACTGTGCAGGGTGTTCATGTTGTCTCGGAGTGCGTCAATGACCAGTTCACACTCTTGTGTGTGGGCGTGGCTTATCTCAAGCTCCCGCTGCGTGTCTCTCAATCGCCTACTCAAAGTGGTCAGGGCCTCGTCTCCGCTCTCCAGCTGAGCACAGCGCGCCTCCACATCGCCCCGTAGAGCCACGATCTCCGCCTGCAGACGAACCACCTGCTCCTCCCTCTCGACCATCTGAACACAACCACACACACACACACACACACACACACACACACACACACACTTTATATATACACACATACACAGGCACACACTCCTGAAACATCACTAGACTGAAGGTTATCCTTTATATAAATATATTCAAATATAATTTCAACAGAGTGAAAAGTAAACTGGACTGAAATTGATAAAAATCACACATTTCTACATTGTATTGTGTCTAGATAGTTCTGATTAGGGAGCTGAGGGCTTTGTGCTGTTTTATGCTGTCTCATTTTTCAACTTTCAGCTAAAGTACACTGAGATTTTAAAACACCTGAGCTCTGCTTTGCCTGTGGTCCTCCTCGTGGCTCTGCAGCATGCTCTCCAGCTCTGAGATCCTGCTCACACAAGTCTGGTATTTCTGCTTGTGAAGCTGCACAGATTCACAGAGCGTCTGCATTCGGGCCTCTGCGTCCGAAACCTGCCTACGAGCCTCGAGTAGATCGGCCTTCAGCCGAGTCAGCTCCGAGTCCTGAGAGCGCAGAGCGGCTTCCTTACGGGAGATCTGAAAACACACAGCACACATTCGCAACTCAATTAAAACACAACAGAATAGCTTGGACTCTTTCACACAGGTAATCTAGTTTATTTAAAATTGTGTAACAGCATTATGTGGGGTTTCACTGTGTTTTCATGTGTACAATATTCGGCTCGTTTTAATGAAGCTCTGATGAAGAATAAAAAAATGAGCATCAGGATCTATCTGACTGCCTAAAAAATAGACCATGTAGATAGTGTATGGAAAGACAAAACAACCACTAGTCGTGTAAAAGGTTCACCTCGTCCTCTGCATCCCTCTGTGCCAACTTCAGCTTTCTGTGCAAACCCTCCACAGTGGCTTTGTGCTGATGGAGGCACCTCTGCTCCTCATGCAGCTCGCTCCTCAGGCCCTGCACCTCCTTCTCCCGGCTCTCCCTTTGGACCTGCGCCTCCTGCTGCCACTGCTGCACCTCAGCGCTAAGTTTGCACAGCTCGTCCTGCCTGCTCTCACACTGAAATGCAGCAGAGTTTTGTTTATAAACTAGCAGCACTGAAGCATGCACGCATGAACATTACCAGTAAAGTAACATTCTCCGAACATCATAACATGCGTTGCAGCCAGCAGTTTGTTTCTTTTGCTTGAATCTGAGCATATACACCAATCAGGCATAACCTAATGACCTTATAACATAATGAGCGGTGAAGAGAATAACACTGATCAGGGTCAAATTGTAATGACTAGATGACTGAATCAGAGCATCTTCAAAACTGCAGCTCTTCTGGGGTGTCTGTAGTGGTCAGAATCAATCAAAAGGCTCCCAAGGCTCATTGATGCACGTGGGGAGCGAAGGCTGACCCGTGTGTTCTGATCCAACAGACGAGCTTCTGTAGCTCAAATTGCTGAGGGAGTTAATGCTGTAAACGCTCGACAGGTCAGGACTTGGCAGTAAAAGGAGGACCAAGACATATTAGGCAGGTGGTCATAATGTTATGCCTAATTGCTTTCATTTGAACTGTACAGTCAAGACACAAATTCTCTTCACTTTCACACGATTCTAAACAAACAACTACACTAGCCAGAGTTGGTAGCACAGTAGCAAGAACACGTGTGACAGATTTAGAAATCGACTGTCGAAATTCCAGCAATGTTAATATTAAAATTTTCGCATGTGTGTATATTTATTTTGGATAGCACTACACCAATGGAGATTCGGTGTACATGTAAACAGTTTATTCCGAGTCTGGGTTTGAAATGAGTTCTTTCGGACGGACCAAAATGTACGGCGTGTAATCACAGCGACAGATAAGCGTGTGGAAGAGGGAGCTGCGAGTCCCGCTCGCGCCGGGAATGACAGGAGCTCGGCATTATGTTATTAGACTCCGGAGTGTAATATGCAAGATGAGATCTTTTTTTTTTTTTTTCTTTTCACCTGCTGATGATGCTTTACAAAAGTAAGAAGCGGTGGAACAGCTGTCTCGTCAGGGAAAAGTAATAAATCACACCGGCTTGCTCAAAACATACAAACCCCCATACACACCACACATACATTCATACGCACACGCAATATAGTGGCTTTAAATGATATATTCAGCCTGGCATCCCCTCGACATGGTGTTGTAAAGAGAGAGAGAGAGAGAGAGAGAGAGAGAGAGAGAGAGAGAGAGAGAGGGCAGATTGGTCTGTATTTACCTTGCAAGCGTCATTATGAGCGCTGCACTAATTGTGTTGTTTTAAAGAGTGAAATCCGATAATGACACCATTAGTGACTTGGCTGCTGCAATGTCTCTCAGGGGCCGACGGTGAGAGGATGATATGAGAGAGAGAGAAAGAGAGAGAGAGAGAGAGAGAGAGAGAGAGAGAGAGATTGTATGTGTGTGCTGGGACTACTGAGAAAGAAAAAATAAAGAGAAGAATGCGGGAGCAGGAGCACAATATAGCTGAAATAAGAGGCGAGAGAATAAGCAGAGATGAGGAGAAAGATTGCGTGAATGTTCCCTGTGGATGAAAGCGGAGAGAGAGAAAAAGATAGAGAGACAGATGGAGTGGAAGACAGACGGATAGAGAGTCTAATCAATATTACACTCATGGCTGCATACATTACCGCATCAATCAGTGCTAAGCTGCGGTGTAATTTTCTAACTCCCCTATTTCTCTCCCAACCTCATCACACAGACAGACAATACCCCATGGCTATTTCTGATGAGTTTCAGTGGCTGAGAGAAGAGAGAGAGAGAGAGAGAGAGAGAGAGAGAGAGAGAGAGAGAGAGAGAGAGAATGAAGAAAAAGAGAAAGCTGTTTATGGAGCTCTCGCTTTCTCTGCTTCTCTCTTTCCAACACTGATTAATTTCCAAACTCGGCCGGCAGTTCCATTAGCATAAAATTTCCATGGATCAAGCCCCTGCAATGAAACTCCTTCATCAAGTCGCTTGTCAAACATAAAAATTTTAAATCTCATTTTGTTTCTAATATCATTTTCATACTGACACGACCAAAAGGGGTGTGTGTGTATGTGTGTGCACAGAGGGAACGGACGAGACAGAAATGGGTTGCTCTCAGGCAACGCACAAACTGAGTTATCAAACTAAATTAAAAGAGCTGTGAGCTGCTTTGCAAGTGTCAAGTGTTAAATGGGTCGACTTTTTTCTGACGGCCAGAAATAGGAATTGACTTGGAGTCCGGCTGCTCGACATGAAGCTTCTTTATGCTCTTTCAGATAAAGAAGTCCCTCACTCATCCTTTTTGCATAATGCTGTAACCAAAACACACACACACACACACACACACACACACACACACATACATACACACACACACACACACACACTCCTCCCTCTACGGCACTGAGCAGTAGTATTTTTGCAGATATTTGTTTATACACATCTGCAGTATGTTCTGATCTCGTTTTTCGGCTGCAATAGGTGGAGTAGGAGTGGTCACATGTTGCAGATCATGGTGCTGGGGAGGTGAAGCGTGGAACAAAAGGCTAATTTAGTCAGAATATAAAAAACAGTCAGTACATCGCTAAAATAAACAGTTATGCATTGGATTTGGACTGTGAAAACTGGACATGAGGCAGGAATACACTGTGAAAAAGAAACCATTTCTTCACAACAGCACAGCAATTTACACCCACGGGCCACTAAGAGCTGTGGACTCAGTGGTGGACAAAGTACACAAACCATGTACTTGAGTAAAAGTAGAGATACACTCGGTAAAATATTACTCCAGTAAAAGTGCTCCCTTTACACGTTTACTTAAGTAAAATACAGAAGCATTTGCCTTTAAAAGTACTTAAGTATCCAAAGTACTATGATTTTTTATGGCTATAATGTACTATTGTAGCCATGATAAAAAAGTACAGTGGTCGTTCTGAAAATCTGCAAATTATGGACGCCCCCCGCAGCCCCTATGGTACCTTAGTGAATTCATCTAGACATACAAGTTTAATACAATAAAGTGTTTTTTTAAATTTTTATTCCTATCATTTCTGAACATTCAGTCCCGCTGCAGATTTTCGCTAATTTTAAAATAATCCGCAACTTGCTGTAAATTAGGTTACAAATAAGAACCTGCGTTTCGAACCACAAATTATTGGGGAGCGCTGTTCTCATGGTATTTTTTCCAACTCTTATTTAACGTCGTGGTACATCCTCCATGACCTAAAATTCACTCGCTACACTATTAATAAAATTATACACTTAATAGTAATAATAACATTCTATTCACTTATCATGAATAGGAAACGACTGATTTTGCAAAATGTAGTAAAGTAAGTAAAAAAAAAGTACGATTTTTACTTTGAAATGTAGTGACCTCAGAAGTACAAATACCTGAAAAAGCTACTTAAGTACAGTAAAGAATCACATTTACTTCATTAATGTCCACCACTGATTGGACTCAGAAGGTCGTGAGATCAAATCACAGCACCACCAACCTGCTACTGCTGGGTCCTTGAGAAAGGCCCTTAACCCTCAACTGCTCAGTTGTAAGTTCCTCTGCATAAGGGCATCTTCCAAATGCAATAAATGTAAATGTAAAAAAAGAAATGAGGATGCACTTTGACCATTAACAATGAAAAGTGAATAAAATGCAGGAAACTTAAGGTGGAAATGTTAGATTTTGTTGTATGCTTTCATAATAAAACATCTCACACTTGCCAAAACCTCCTACCATTATGAACACAATTTACATAACTTTACACACACACACACACACACACACACACACACACACACACACACACACCCACACACCCCTAAAGATAGTCATTAATTATGAAAAATAGCACTGCTCTGTAGGAGGGGTCCATTGTTTAGATTTAATAAGGACACGGAATCGATGCGATTGAATCAATCTTCCCTAATTAAAAAAGCGCTATATTGTGAACCGATCAAGGTGCATAAACGAGATTAAAATTAATGAAGGAACTGAGCCACAAGCTACAGCACCTAATTAAATGAGGCTAATTGGAATTCCATGGCGATGTGTGCTTCGCTGATGCTGCGAACATGCGAGTGTAGAGGTGGTCTGCTCCCAGGAGATCTGTCCAAATGTAAATATATTAATATTCACACAAATATACACACACACACACTCACACACACACGCACACACACACTCACACACACACTCACACACACACTCACACACACGACCAAATACCAACCTAAAATGCACTACTGTTTTAATAAGGTCTTAGGACCATGTTAATAATCTTTTGTATCTACATATTATTTGTATATACTGTACACTGTCAATTATACACTTATAAATTGGTACTGTTCTATATATAAAGTGCACAACTTACTTATAATGTACACAACTTACTAATTTACTAGACTTATGTCTAATTCTGCCATATATTCATTTTTATACATATTACAGCGGTTCAATTACAACATAATGTATAAATACTAAGACTGAATTGTGGTAAAACGTAAAACTTGAAGCATTACTTGAACAATAATGAAACATTACATTAAAATGGCTTTATCCACACCTCCTAATGCCAGTGTTTAATATAAATTCATTACAGGTCGTTCCTGAGTTACGATGGTTCGACTTACGATATTTTTTATATTACGATGAAGATAGCGAGACAACAAAATTGCAAAGACATTGTAATTTACGTGCGGCAAGCAAACGTAGCAGTGGATATGCGTGTACGATATGTTGGGACTCTGCCAGGATGTACACATCTCCTGCCTTGTGAGATGCCTGACTCTCTCACCAGTGGTCAAAAGAGTTCAGTCAAACTCTTCCAACCATGGCTTTGTGGACCTTGCTTTTGCACTGAGGCACAGTCATGCTGGATACAAAAGGGCCCCCACCAAACTGTTCCCACAAAGTGGAAGGCATAGCATTGTCCAAAATGTCTTGGTGTGCTAAAGCATAAAGATTTCCCTTTATTGGAAGTAAAGCTAAAGCTAAAGCTAGCCCAAACCCTAAAAAACCAACAATGGAACTGGAACAATGCAGTTAGGCAGGTAATGTTCACCAGACCCAGACTCAACCAGACTGCCAAACAGAGAAGCATAATGAGTCCAGTGGCAGAGTGCTTTAAACCACTTCATCAGACACTTGGCATTGTGCTGGACTGTATTTAATATAAACAGTCTGCTACAATGGTTTAAGACAGTAGTTTGCATGAATGTAGTTTAGCATTTAGGCACCCATCACTGAACCTCAACAGTTTTTGTTGATTTGCACTTTGTAAATGCAGACTTTATGGCTAGGAGCTGGAATGTGTACTCCCATGAGAATGGGTCTGATTGAAACACCAACAACATGTTATGAACTTTTTTGTTTATTTTTTCACCAGCAACTGACTGATTTATTTTTTTCCTCCGCTGAGGCAGACATTAGCTTTCGCTTTCTGTATTTATTGTATTATAAAATGTGTATGCCATATACACTGCATTAAGTGCTCTCTGATGAACGGGATGAGATCACTACTGCCCGAGTGATATAAAAAGAAAATTACGGAAATGTTCATGAGCACAACGTAATAATGAGCAGCAAAATGATAACCCTATTATAACGCTCGCTCGCAAAAAAGTAGCCATCATCTTGACAAAGCAAATAGAGTGTATGTGCGTCTTTTGAAAAAAAAAAATAAAATGAAGATGGAGAGTTGCAGTGACGAATCAGGAAATTGTAAGAGTGTATTATTAATTTAACATTTTTTATTTTTGCTCAGCCAGTGGACTGTTTTGTAACACAGCACGTTTTCATTGTTATATTGCTGCGTAGTCATCCAGAACATGGAGAACATCATGGAGTAAAAGAAAAAGTCAATAATAAGGTGATGTACTGGTGTTCTCACCTGTGTATGAAGATTTTCTTGTTCTATCTGAAGCTGAACATTTTTGCGTTGTTCCTCCTCGAGTGTCTCCTCCCTCTGATTCAGGAGCTTCTGCAATCTTCTTACATCCTCCTCCAAATTTATGACCTCCTCAGCTTTAGATTTCACCTCCTGAACCTGGCCTTCAAGCTACAGACACACAACAAACACATGCAATTTGTTCATCTTTCAGGATTTGAATGACATGTTGAAAAAACAAACAACAAAAAAAGTTATTCAGGAGCAAACACTTAGAATACAAGCTATAGAATAAAACAGGGGAGGATCTACGGGGGGTTGGGCACGGGGTGGCAAATGCTAAAAAAAAAGCATTGCCACCCCATCTGCCACCCCAGCACAGGTATCCCAATGTATACAATCCAATGTATATATTAATATATTCATAATCAAATATAATCACTTCTATGTGATTACATAAAAAAAATATACCAATTCTCAAATTGGTATATTTGGTATATTGGTATATACCAAATATACTAGTAATTCGTCGCTCTGGACAAGGGCGTCTGCTAAATGCTGCAAATGTAAATGTAAATATACCAGTAAATAATGGAAACAAATCTCGTCTTTCCATTATAGCATAGTTTGAACAAATGACTCCTATGAACTGCTTCATTTTAGTGAATAAAACACATTCAGTGCAACTATCCTGATCACTGATTACAAACAGATGACTCAGCAAACAAATCTGGCTCTTTTAACAAACCAAAGCATTTGTATATATATATATATATATATATATATATATATATATATACAGTTGTGTTCAAAATTATTCAACCCCCAATGCTGTAAATGGTTTTAGGGAATTTAGTGTACATTTGTAATTGTATTCAGAATGAAATCCTACAAGGACTTCTTAAAGAACCATATGCAACTAAAATGACATCAATTAGTTTTGTAATACAGTAGTAAATGTTTCTTTTGTGAATTCTTCATTGACATAATTATTCAACCCCTTAAAGACTACCACTCTGAAGAACAGAGGTTCAATGAAGTGTTTTCAATCAGGTATTGAAAACACCTGTGGATATCAGGGAGCAGCAATAAAGCCTAATAAGCACCAATTAGGCAGCTTTAAAATGACTGTGATACTCAGCTCCTTCTAGACATTTACTGGTGTGGTTACAAACATGGTGAGGTCAAGAGAATGGTCCAGGAAGACAAGAGAACAGGTGATTACTCTTCACAGGAAGGGCAATGGCTATAAGAAGATTGCAAAGATGTTAAACATACCAAGAGACACCATAGGAAGCATCATTCGCAAATTCAAGGCAAAGGGCACTGTTGAAACGCTACCTGGTCGTGGCAGAAAGAAGATGCTGACTTCGACTGCTGTGCGCTACCTGAAGCATAGAGTGGAGAAAAGTCCCCGTGTGACTGCTGAGGAACTGAGAAAAGATTTGTCAGATGTGGGTACTGAAGTTTCTGCTCAGACAATACGGCGCACCCTGCGTAATGAAGGCCTCCATGCCAGAACTCCCAGGCGCACCCCCTTGCTGTCCCCAAAGAATAAGAAGAGTCGACTGCAGTATGCCAAAAGTCATGTGGACAAACCACAGACGTTTTGGGATAGTGTTCTGTGGACTGATAAAACAAAATTAGAACTGTTTGGGCCCATGGATCAACGCTATGTTTGGAGGAGGAAGAACAAGGCCTATGAAGAAAAGAACACCTTGCCTACTGTGAAGCATGGCGGGGGGGTCAATCATGCTTTTGGGGCTGTTTTGCTTCTGCAGGTACTGGGAAGCTCAGTACCAGGAGATATTGGATGACAATGTGATGCAGTCCGTCACAAACCTGAGGCTTGGAAGACGTTGGACCTTTCAACAGGACAATGATCCCAAGCATACCTCCAAGTCCACTAGAGCATGGTTGCAGATTAAAGGCTGGAACATTTTGAAGTGGCCATCGCAGTCACCAGACTTAAATCCGATTGAGAACCTCTGGTGGGACTTAGAGAAAGCAGTTGCAGTGCGCAAGCCTAAGAATGTGACTGAACTGGAGGCTTTTGCCCATGATGAATGGGCGAAGATACCCGTAGATCGCTGCAAGACACTTGTGTCAAGCTATGCTTCACGCTTAAAAGCTGTTATAACTGTAAAAGGATGTTGTACTAAGTACTAAGATTGAATGTCACTTGGGGGTTGAATAAAACTGATAATGATGTGAGCTCAGAAAAGACATTTGTGGTTATTTCATTATAAATGTTATGTTATATTTGTCTGACCTACACGTGCCTCTTTGATGTAATTGTAAGCAGGATGACTGAATGATCATAATCAATGTCAAACCGACCAAAACAATCAATTTCAGTGGGGTTGAATAATTTTGAACACAACTGTGTGTATATATATATATATATATATATATATATATATATATATATATATACACTGGGTCAAGTCATATATATATATATATATATATATATATATATATATATATATATATATATATACTAGGTCAAGTCAATCACATATCAGTCTTTTTAAAATGTTTATAGACCAATATAAAAATGTGCACCAGTGTATACACAGAATATGTATATTATTCATTGAATCCATAAGAACCATGCAATGATGCTTCAGTGTTGCCACTCCTCACAAGTCCCATGCCACACCCTTGCCACCCCATAAAAGATTTTCCAGATCCGCTCCTAAATAAGAAACAGTCATATATTAGAGCAAGCTGATACACACAGCTCCATTTATTTGCATCTGTTTGTCAGCTTGCTCTAATACATTATTGTTTCTATAGCAACAGGTCATTCACAGGACTTCTATTCCGGCTGCTCCTCATAAAATGATAAGAATGGTGTCAGTAAGGAAGGAGTCTCCAGTTTCAGTACTTTATAATAGCCAGAGGCAGAGCTACAACGTTTCTGTAGTTGGCAAACTGATGCTGTGTAATATAACACTTGTGTTATAGAAAAACGATGATTTCACACACAAACCAAACAATGACAAATTTCCTATAACATCAAGACATGAAGTGTTTTATTCCTTATAAATGTCCAATCCTGCATGATACGACTTTCATGGTGAATGAAACCAAAGTCCGTTAACACATGGAGGTCATTAATGACAAACGTATGACGCTAATTGTCATGTATTTGAACAATAATCCCAAAACACTCCTCACTCAAAGCAAACTCAGAGCAGACTCTTCTCTTTGAAACGGTGAAAACCAGACAAACAGAAAGAGGAACGAATATTAAATGGAACGTATTTCTGCACGTACACACACTCACAAAGAACCTTTAATGTTCTGCGAGCTGTGATCACTTTGCAGAATTAATTATGGCATGTGTGTACGCAAGTGTGAAATTACACAGAATTCCAAAGCGTGTAATTACAGGCAACACAGTAAGCAAACAATGGGCTGTAAAAGCAGGCGGGCATGCGAGAATGAGGAGGGGGGATTTATCAGCGATCAAAGCCCATTGTGGACCTGCGTGGTGAGCTGAGGAGCTGCGTTCATCCCGGAGCCGTCCTCCTTCACTGTAATTTCACCGCAACATTCTCTGAAGTGTCTTTCCTGTTTCTTGTGGTGCAAAGTTTTTAAAAGGAGCACAAAGGAAGAAAGAAATAAACGAGTACACCCCCCTCCCCAACACATGCACTCTCTCTTTTGCTTGCTTTCCCCCTCCATTTGGTTCTATCTTCATCTTCAGATTAAAAAGATGTCTCCCTGTGAGTCTCAGAAAATCTTACATAAAGAAATGACTAACTAGTCTGATGCCCTCCTTCCCTTCATGCCGGAGTGAAAAGGGGTGTGTGGAAAGGGGGGGTGAGGGGAGGTGACGGCTGCCCTTCAGCAAAAATGAATTTTCCAATCGCAGTTAGTACTGCCATGAATAAATAAACAAATGAATAATTGAGAGGAGCGACATAAATAAATAACATCACAAACATTTCACCGGAGCTCGAACGCATTCGGCGGATAACTGGAGCTGCATGCTAATGATAAAAACGAAACATGGGAGCAGCTTCTGTTGTATTATTCAACATTCCATCACCAAAAAATAAGTATATATATATATATATATATATATATATATATATATATATATATATATATATAAATATATAAATAAAACTATCAAGATTCAGTAGGCACTGAAGTGACAGGACTGTCTTGTACTCAGACACTCAGGAGAACAAACTAATTACCAGTCAGAAATCTGTGAGGGATTTCTGCTCTGACAAACAGACAGCAGTTACGTCTATGTTTATTCCTCACTGTGCCCTCAATCCTGCCCTTCCTCAGGCCTGTTGAGGCCTTGAAATGCCCCGGAGAGCTCTGGCCTGGTTCTGAAGGAACGATGCATCACCTGGTCATCGCAGTCTTTCACTACACTGCGTGCACGGAGAATTTCAAAGCCGTCTTTCTTTCGATCAGACGAGGGGTTTCTCCGCTCTCCCCTGTTTATTTCATGTTCAATTTGCAGCAAGTGTTCCTGGAGTGAAGGATAGAATTGATTTTATAGGTTTCTCCTGTTTACACTCTCTCCCTCTCTCTCTCTCTCTCTCTCTCTCTCTCTCTTAAACCAACACAGTAAAGAAGAAAAACACAGAGATAGGAAAATGAGGAAATAGCTAATAACAATGATTTATAATAATAATATTTAAAATAATAATAATCACAATTATCATAACAATAATCAAGAAAAGAAATAAGAAAGAAAATAAGAGGAAAGAAAGAACAACACAAGAATATCAAGGAAAGGGAAGAAGAAGAAGAAGAAGAACGGAACAAGAAGGAAGAGAAAGTACATCAAATAAAAAGAGACAAACAGAAATAAGAAAAAAAAGAGTAAAGAGCAAAAGGATAAATAAAAAATAGAAGAGGGAATAAGTACAGAAAAAAAGAGGAAGAAGATGTAGAGGATAAAGTAAGAAGGGAAGATGGAGTAAGACGAAATTCTTAAACTTGGTACCTCGTCATGTGTGGAGGTCAGACGTTGCTGGGTGGCGCTCAGCTCGGCGGTTAACTTCAGTATGGTGTCGTCCCTACAGGCCACCTACAGTACGCACACATAGACACACTCTTCTACTGTACACACTTCTCATTCTGCATGTATTAATATTTAGCTTGAAGCTGAACATGAAGAAAATAATAAGCATCATTAATTAATATGAGTAACGTGTATTAACAACATAAATAACAGTCTTCTGGGTGACTGAATCTAAAACCCCAAGCTACAGATGATAGATGTGGTGGTACCTCCTGCTGAGCCGCGTGGTGTTTCTCTGTGAGCAGATGGAGTTGATGGTGCTGATCTTGCAGCTGAGACACCAGTGTGTCCCTCTGTCCTTCAGCCTGCTTCAGTTCATTCCTCAACCTGGACACTAACGCTTCTTCCTCCACCAGCTACAAGCGAACACACACACACACACACACACACACACACACACACACACACACACACACACACACACACACACACACAGGTAAACAGGTGATACCAGGACTGGACTGTTACATTCCTTCAATGTTTTCAGAGACATAATGGCTTTATAAGTAACAAACTCACAAAATATTTAAAAAGTATAGAAGAAGAAGAAGCGGAAAGAGAAAAAAGAAGGATTAACAGAGGAAATAATAATAATAAAACTAAAGAAGAAGAAGGGGAAATGAAGAAGTGATAGGAGGAAAAAAAAAGTTCAAATCAGGAAAAAATCTAAAGAAGATGAATAATAAAAGATATGTAGGAAAAGGAATCTGAAGAAGATGAAGATGAAAAAGTGGAAAAATGAAGTAGAAGAAATAAATAGGGAGTTTGAAAAAGATAAGGAAAAAAAAGGAACATATAGGAAGTAAGAGAAAAGACAGAAACAGAAAGTAAAAGATGAAGAAGAGAACAATAAGGGGAATTGGAAGAAGAGAGCTGGTAGAGCAGGTGGTGTGGAGCCTAAGAGCAGTTATGTAGGGGAGATGGTGTACCTGTGAGTAGCAGGTGGTGTACTGGTGCTGTAGCTGGTTCAGTTCAGCCTTAAACTCCACCACTCTTTGCTCCTGTCCTCCTTTCTGAGCCTCCTGATAAAAAAGGCAAAAAAAAAAAAAGTGCATGGAGTCGGAATGTTTGACAGTTTACCATCCACCATCCATGCATGTGCAGATAATACATGATTTGGAAGTTGTGAATATTGGGTTGTTAACACTTGCACATAGCTGACGTTGAAAATCTCAGATTAAGATGTAAAAAAAAAAAATGCTACATAAACAGATCTTCAGAAAAGCATAGAACTGTTAATGTGGTATATCTTTCAGTACAGAAATTGCCACTGTGTAGCATCACGTCTCCTGTCAGTATACATCTGGGAACTGAGGAGACCAGTTGCTGAAGGTTTGGGAGAGTAATATTGTCCTATAGGTGTCTGATACAGGGTTCTAGCTTTATTGTGGATTTGGATCATTGCCAAATGTTTTGAAATAATGAAAAGTCTAGACTGCAGGCAGGCCAGTTGAGCACCTGGACTCTTCTACTATGAAGCCATACTATTGTAATAGATGCAGTATTTAGTTTAAAAGGCGTTTTATGTATGGAAGCATTTGTTGCTCTAAAACTTGTATATATCATTCAGCTTTGATGGAGATTTATGCGATTTGCAAATCATTGCATTCTGTTTTTATTTACATTTTACACAGTGTCCCAACCTTTTTGGAATTTGAGTTGTACTTTATTAATATAATGTTCACATTTTTTTTTTTACAAGTTTCAATTTCATGCTCCTCCAAATTGGAACCCGACTTTAAAGTGTGTGTTGCTCATACCCATTCTCTGAGCTCTCGATGGCAGCTCTTGAGCTCATCAGTTGCTCTCTGCAGTGCATCCTGGTAGGTGAGAAGCTGCTGCTGCAGGACGGATGCTTCCATGTGGCGAGTACGAACTTTCTGTTTTAGAGACTCAGCCTCTAGAACCATAGCTGCTAGTCTGTCCTCGCGCTCGTCAAGCTGTTAGCATGCATTAACAACATCAATAAACTGGATAAATCGGATTTAATAAAAGTGGACAAATAGACTGAATGTAAACAAAGCACAACACACTGCCAATCAAAACAAAATGAAAATAATCACTTAAAATACAATAAGGAAATGACAAGAGCACAATAGCAGAGTGAGAGCTTCTGTCCATTTTGTTTCCTCAATATATTGTGTGTTTAGTGGCAATTTGTCACTTTAAGGAAATGGCTCAATTTGGCCCATCTTAATTTAATGGCAAATGGCTAATACGGGCTCTGCTGCTCTGCTGCTCGTTCTGCTGAAATGACCGTAGATTACATATAATTATCTGTTAAACTATCACTCATCCCCCTGGTTCTGCAAGCGCAATAATCCAACGTCCCCTTAAAACATGATGGGAACAGAGTCTCTACTGAAGATTAAATAACACAACAATCACTCGGCCGCTAATTACCTAGAAAAGCATGGAACGTTAGTAAAAATAGACGCCAAATGCATTAGGTTGGATCGAGGTTCAGCGCAAACACACACACAAACCATATGCTGAATTATTCAAAGTTCTGACATCTAAATGACTTGTTGGCTTCACCGCAAACTCGATTCATGCACTCGATTTCAAGGGGTGATACGAGCAGTGAGTGCCGAGTGCCACAGAGACACACTAAAAACAAGCATTACAGTATTTAAATACAGCTTTAATAACTCATGTTATGGCACCTTTGTTATACGGTGTACAGTATGTTCTGCTGCTGCGAATAAACCGTAAATGTTAGTAAATCTGGTTTAGGTTTTCTTTTCCACTTTGGTCTGTTTCTTCTTCCTTATACAGCAACTATTTAAAAGAGGCATGTCTGAGGCAGCTTTTATATTTTGTGTGTACTCAAGACCTATTCGGAGGTTGTTTGTAGGTGGGACTGAGCATCTCAGGTTTGCTTTCTTTCCAGTGGATCAATTCCATGTTGCAATACCAGGTGGTGGCACAATACTATAAAAGGGAGGTTTGTCCTTTTGTTGATTTTTATTATCTGACTTAAGTAGCAACACTCAAGAGTTGAAAAACAGTACTTTTTGCGATGCAAAAATGGCGATGTCCCAGTTTCGGGAATACCAGCAAAAGAAGGGCCATTAGTGGCAACACAGTGAGTGGTACCACAATGCCTGGGTTAATAAAAGTGCTCCAGTTCTAAGTAAGGCCAGTTATATACACATCAATAAGGTGTTTCATCTCTTTTGCTGTTTGTTACAACCCTTTCAGCAAACATGAAACAGGAAGTATTGTTACGCCAGTTGAATTAATCACATTACTGGCCATGGCAACTGAAACCAGTTTTAAACTGTTGTTTGTAACAGGACCAAGAATTGGTTCTTTTGGCTGCTCAAGGACTTGAAAAAACAGCTTTCGCACTTCTCCAAATGTACCAAATTCAAAGGTTCAAATAAAAGCAAGCATAAAATAAGAAGGTGAGGTAGGACGCAGGTAGAAAGCTGACAATGTTGTATTTGAAAAAGTATAAATTATACAGTGTAATATTTTTTTGTGGTTCTGGGATCCACATCTTGCAAAAGTCAGCAAATATGAGAAGTACCTGATGTACTCAGCTTCTATAGTTCATGTACAGTATGTACATTTCCCCTATACACCCTTAGATGGAACTGCTTATGTTCTGGCTCAGCACAAAATCCTAATGAACTACTAGGAGCTCAGCTCATATACATTTTAACCGAACGCACAGTTGCATCTTGGAGCCACTTTTAATGAGCCTCTGTGGCTCCTGACCTCCAGCGTCCTCCACATCCTCCACTCTCACCCTCATTTATCTTACAACCATGTAGATTTCGCTTGGGCTGTCACAAGAGCCGCCACTCTTCTGGGAAGGCTTTTCATTAGAATTTAAAGTAGATGGAGGTTTGTACTTTCTCCCACTGAAGCCTGACTGCGAGAGGGCAGTGCAGTCAGTGGTCCGGTTCATCCCGAAGGTGTTCAGTGGGTGTTGGCGGGTGGTGTTGGTGGGGGGGGTTAGTTCTTTGTTCAGGATGCTAGAGTTCTTTAAACCATGTCTTTTTAAGCACGTTTAGTACACAGGGGCATTGTCCTACTGTAAAAGGTTTGGGCCTCCATGTTCCATTGAAGGGAAACTGAATTGTACAGCAAATAAATTAATGGATAAATTTACACAAATAAATAAACAAAAACAAATAGATTAAATTCCAAACCACATACAATGTAAATCTGTTTTGGAAGTGCAATTAAAATGTCTATAAACTAACCCTAAGAAAACAGCATTAAAATAGATGTCCATGCACACATACAGTACACACACACACGCTCACACACCTGTGAATATAATGCAGCTTATTCACGGGGGAAAATTCAAGATGCTCTTCAACCATGTTGGACACAAGATTAAAAGGATTACTCTCTACAGCGAAAATATGCGCTTTATCATTTTAGGTGTGTAAATACATGATTGTGCGTCACATGATGCATTGCTCATGCAGGTTGTCTATAATTTACGAGTTGGCTGAATCATTTGTCAGTGGTTACCACCATAGCCTGCAACTTGCAAATACCTTAAAACAAACCGCTTGTTCTGTGGTCATTCTGACACCGTGGCGTGTCTATAATATTGCACGCGAGCATATACGTGTTAAAGTGTTCTACAAAGACTTACACACGGCCCGTTCGTATGAGTCTCTAAAAGCCTCTCAGTGTGGCTCACCTTTCAGAGCGCTCACTAAGGGAGCCCCACACTTTCTCTTTCAGGACTGCAGCCGAATAAAACGCTCTGTGACGCTATTCAGGTTTCACAGCGGCAGGCTCAATCGACGGAGCCGGAGCGGGAACAAAATACAGAAAAGAGATACAGTTGGAGAGCATACAAACACACGTGACACGACTTATAGGTTTTTTTGACCTCCTTGGAAAATGTTTAAACAGTGACTGTACACATGATGACCTCCCCGAACCTCTCTCTCTCTCTCTCTCTCTCTCTCTCTCACACACACACACACACACACACACACACTATACTATACAAACACAGCACCAGGATGCATGCAATCGACGGGCAAATCCGTGTCGAATTCAGCTTCCCCGCAGCCGTTCAAACAAAAAAGTCTCGAGGGGCCTTTAATGAGTTTTCGACTCAAAGTGGCGACTTGTCCTTTACGAACCGACAAGCTCCTGCGGTGACGGGGCCGGCGCATAAAAGTTGGCGCATGTAAAATGAAGGTGTGTAAGTAAGTGTGAAAATATAGTGCGGAGTGGGCCCTTGGAAGAGGCCTCTATTAATCAAGCTGTCTGCACTTTGTTTTTAGAGTAATCTTGTCCAACCGCTGGAGAAGCACTTAGCCGTAAGTGGCGCTTAGACGGCCTTTGAAGGTGGTGCTTTATTGCAGCCCCAAAACACAGCAAGGCCGTGCTGGGAAAACAATCTAACCCGGGGCTCACAGACCTACACAACACTCTCTCACTCTCCCCTACACACACACACACACACACACACACACACACACACACACACACACAGTTATTATTTTACTATACATGACCATCATTCAATCATTTTATTTCTATGCAGTGTTTTGTTTATTTCTATACATTTTATACTATTATTAGTATTTCCTTTTTTGCAACTGTTATTATTTATTTCATTATTATTATTATTATCACTTGTCTCTTTTACCGATTTCTCTTTGACTATCATTCTATTCTATATTTCTGTTGTTAACCCACAATGTTACACTTTGTGCTGCATTAAATGTATAAAATGGATAAAGGGTGCTATATTATTATAGTGTTAATATATAAAGCGCTGAAAAAAAAATCACCTTGGAGATAATAATAATAACCCCAAATAATCATGAACAAACAGAAACAGAAGCTCTTTGCTTTAAATAGCTATAATCAATCCTGTGGCAGTGTGGAAGATCAGTGGAATAAAGAATGTTCTGAACAAAGAGACAGAGACCTTGTCTTTGAGTCGCAGCTGCTCGTCCCTCAGTCGCACCAACTCCTCCGCCTGACTGCCGTCCTGACACAGACAGAGAGGTAGAGCGAGAAAAAAGACAGAGAGAAACGGGTTTGTAGAAATGTTGCTCTTGGGAATTGATGAAATCTTCCTCTCTTCTATCACCACCATGTACTAGTGAAACCGATTATTGACCATGTAACACTGGCTACTATTACTTTTACTATAATAATAATAAAAAACGCTGTAATAAACATGTCCAACAATGTTCAAATTCTTAATTCTGATTGGTCAGGACGTGTTGACCTTCTCTAAATGTCAAATCACAGGTTATTTATTGTGTCTACAGTAACAAATCATTTACAGCGATTTGCATGGAAGATTCTACATAAAAGCTAATAAACAAACAAATAATTGTATAATTATTGATCTGTCAAATGTGTAATGTAAGGAGTCTCTAGAATCAGTGTTTTGTAGTGGTCGAGGTGTAACTTGAAGTTTTTCGGGGTAGAGGTTTTTACATGAATTTGTCAAGAGACTGGTGGTTGATGTAAATTAATCCTTAAAAAAAAAATTGCCAAACAAACAAACAAACAAACATATGACGTCTCTGACTAATCACTATTAGATATAAGGAATAGGGTCATTCGTTAATAGAAAAATAATCTATAATCCATATAGTAACTGTAACTCTGCTTCATAACACCCCTCCATTGTTGATTATTTTCCTGTAGCCTAAAATCGCATCATGTTTTATTCGTTACAAAAGTGAATCCCAGTCAAAACCGGTGAAGGAATTCAAATCAACACGTTTACGCTCTCCATGATAAACACGGTTCACTGAGCAAGCAGGGAAGAAGATCAGATGCAATATCGCAGTGAAAGACACAGAATGAAAAGATTTCCATTTCAAATTAAGACTTTGTATAAATTTTTTTCCCAACGGTTATGTCTGATGATGCTTGGGCAATGCTGTAACTAAATAACGGCCAGTAAATGGAAATGAAACTGAACTACGTGCGGGAGAGAAAGAAAGAGTCGGGGTCCTGTGAGAATCTCATTATGTGCATGAGTGCAGGTCAGGGTGACTGAACGTTCCTTTCATAATCCACACAAAGTACGGGCCGGTGATTTTGACCTCGCTTTCATTCACATGTACAAAAATCCCAATTGATCTATGATTTAATGTGATTAAACACACAATTATCAACACTTATCTTTTCATTCGACTGATTCCATGAAGTTGTACAGCCACATTGATTTAAGAGCTTCTGGACGTTGTGTTTATGTTTTATATAAGAAAGAAGGAAAGATGAGGACGAATGAGGCTGCAATTTGCTGCAAGAAGTGAAACCAGCACAGTTTTAAGCATGATATGTCACACCAGGAGCACATTGGTTTCAGGGCCCAACATTTGTAGAGCTAAAGTTCGAAACGGCAACCTTCATAGCCGGCTTTAACCCCCTGAGTCATCACCGACCATAAAACGCTGACATTTGGAAACATTTTCAGCTTTATAAAACTGAATGTCAAAAAAGAGCTTGATGAGACCTTTGAAATTTTCAAGATCAGTTACGATAAGATGAAATACTTATATGAGAACTCCTGGCATTTCCACCTCGGTGCTAGCGATTGCATGCAAAACAGCATTCGCATACGGCTGTTGCTCGTCAGAGAGAACCCTTGAACAGGCACTTGTATCTATCACAACATTTAATACTGAGGCCATGTGTCCCTACTCAGAGCTAAAAAAAAAAAACTCACACCTGAGGTACATCTCATAATGGCATTTCAGCACGGACACGCCCATATCGTGTACAATGACAATTTATTGTGTGTTGGAACACTTTGCAGAGCGTGTGTGTGAGCAGGTGTATCAACATGTACTCGACTCTGCTGACCTCCCTGTCTTTCTCCAGCAGGGCCAGCATCCTGTCAACCTCTCGCTGAAGCTCATCAATCTGGACCTCTTTCAGACGCTGCTCTTCTGCCTACACACACACACACACACACACACACAAGCACGGAGGTGAGGCACGCTGGGAATGAACACTGGTGCTGTAAAGTGTCAAACGGATGCCTTTGCATAATACATCTCACACCTTTGAAACGATCCATTAGCGAGTGGCGGTGTGAGGACTGCTAAATGAGCGCCGCAAAAAAAGACACAATATCCTCTTGTGCATCTCTCCGCATTTTCCTCGCTCTGTCGTTCCTATTCAGCACGAGAGAAGCTCACGCAATCAAACCCTGGAGGCCGTGTGGGAATCAGGACTCAGAATCGGACTCCGGGGTGTGAGAAGAGCTTTATCTCTCACCCTCTTTTCCACCTCCCACCCCCCCACCATCCCCATCGCTCTGCTCAGACATCATCTGATTTATAATTTTAATACCTCTAATTTCCAAAGCCGGCTTTCCAAAATGCCATTTTCCAATTTGTGTCAAAGCACGTGAGCATTTTTCTTAATGTGGCTTATGACAAGCTTGGCGGATGTGCAATTTAGATGGAGGGTCCTGCAGGCGGGGTGCGGCCGCTTTCTGTGTTTGTCTTCATCAACAAGCTGTGCTGTGTTTTTATTTGAGTGCTTTGGGTTGGTGGTGGGGGAGGTTGGGGGGCATAAAAAAAAAAATTGGCTTTATAAAACTGGCCGCAGGAAAGGAGGGGAAAAAAAATCCTCGTGTATAATCTCATAATTACATTTCTCATAATAAGAATTATGATGGTGGTAATGATAATGTATTAAAATATGCATTACTATTAAAGATCCAGGATGGGAACGCGGGGTGGTTTTGCGGTCGTTATATGAATATTTATGTTAATTAAAACAAGGCCTGCGCTCCACAATATCTTACCCGCTAACAGGAGCCGTAAAGAGAAAAAAAAAAAGAGTGGAGTAATAGGTGGTGTTTTTTTACCCTCAGGGCGGCGTTGTGCAGCTCCTCTCTGATTCGACTCAGCTCTCTCTGGCCCTCTTTGTCTCGAACCTGCAGCTCGGCGTGGGCCTTCTGAAGACTTTGCAGGTCCATGTTGCGCTCCTGCAGCTAAACACACACACACACACACACACACACACACACACACACACACACACATGATATGATGGTCATATCATGGCCAGCAATAAGAGAGAGGGAAACTAAATCTAAGAAAAAAAAATGTAAGAAGGGATTTACAGTATATAAATTGGCATCTTGAAACAAAAACATAGCATAATTAAATAACAGGATGACTCAGGACATGAAAAAATGAAATCAAAAACCAAAAATGGACATTTAGAGAAAATCTGATAACTCACAATCGACATATTTTAAAACAAAAACATAATCTCTTGGAATAACAAAATGCGATAATGAGATAAGTTGAAATGATGACAAATGAAAAAAGAAAAAAAAAAGATGTCAAAGCATTAAGCGGACATAACTAAATTCTGGCTTCTTTTTTTTGACCTCACATTTGCAATGATTTTGTCCCGAAAACTTCACAGACCAAAATTTTCATACAGCCCTGTGCTGCCTCTAACACTTAGCATATCTTGTAGCTGAATGCTAAAGAGACCTGAGCGAACACTCCCACCACTTATCTCCACCTGCAATTGATGTTCATCGAGTGCCGTTCTCAACATCATAACAGCCACCTCCTGTCCCATCACGCTATCAGGGTAAAAAAAAAAGAACCACAAAAAAAAGGAAAAAAAGAAAAAAGTAACAAGTTGTCAGAAATGAAATTTCAATTCATCCAGTCCCCTTATACACGAGCGCAGGGAGCTCGGCGAAGAGCGAGTGGATGGGGATCAATAGTGTTTAGACAGCGGAGCAGATTTTCTAAGCGCCAGATCAATAGGAAAGAGAGAGGAGAAAAATACCCCGGCTTTTCTTTGGGTGTTGTAGTAAATACGAACAAATCAGTGGCCTTAGGCTAAATGGATTGACCAGCTGTTTCCGACTCCTGTGCTGTAAATAAAGATCTATCGGGTAGCTCTGACGGAGACCTAGAGGTGTGTAGAGGGAGCGCCACTGTGCCAAAAGCGCCTCGAACACACGCCTGCGTCAACCTGAGCGAAGAACGCGTAGCAGAAACGGGGTATTCATACAGTAACAATTACCCCAAGAACCTGAATGACTTTTCCAGCTTTCTTCCTGCTCACTAT
Source organism: Silurus meridionalis (assembly GCF_014805685.1). Lineage (NCBI taxonomy): Eukaryota > Metazoa > Chordata > Actinopteri > Siluriformes > Siluridae > Silurus > Silurus meridionalis. The sequence goes on from NC_060892.1 coordinate 15,412,685, forward strand.
TTACTTATATCTTATGCATTTTCACAAGTCATATATAAGCCGGAAAATCCATTTCACTGCCTGTTGTATTGTGTTTACGTGGCATTCAAATGACAATTTTCTCTGGTCTTCATTTTTTCTCACTTATTTTCTGTGTCCAGTAAGAAACAAAGTAAAAAAAAAAAGACTACATATTAATTACTCATGACTGAAAAATTATTCACAATTCAGGAAAAAAAAGACTTTTAATAAATTTTATATCTTCTTATCAAGGTCAATAGAGTTTCCAGAATTTCCTAGACTTACAATTTTGTATAGCAGAAACCAAGTTAGATGCAAACCCTTCGTGCTCGTTTTTCGCAGCTCGTTACACTGGTCGCTTACAGCTTTTTTTAGTTTTTTTTTTCGAGAAGTGAAGAGCTGTCCTTGGGTAAACGAGTGCAACTTCACTCCTGCACAGCAGCTGGAATGAAAGAGCCGAACTTGATCAGTTCAGCAACTTTGCTCTAATTACCGGTGGCTCTGCGGGCTATGGTGAGCGCGCTGGAGCCGAGCGAGCGTGATATATGGAGGCGCTCGAAGGCCGTAGCCTAAACAAAAACACCTCAGCCAGGCCAAAACAATAAAGAGCGGCGCTGACTTCGCTCCAAATGAAAACATTCATCAATATAAGGGCAGAGAAATATGGAAATAAAAGTGTGAACTCCATTATTGGCCGCTCGGCAGGACGGACCGGGGGCCTGGCCCGTGTTTGCTGAAGTGACAGGGCTTGAGAAAGTGTCTAGCTCTCTAATATTCAGTCTATCTCAGGAGCCCATCTATTATAAGTGTACACACACACACACACACACACACACACACACACACACAGAGCTGAAAAGTGATTGATAATCAACCCCATTCTGCCAGTCAGAAAGGATGCCAGTGATGTGAATAACTGTGCTGTGTGACTTCACTAACAGACTGTTTGTGTAACACTGAGTGCAAACACATGTCCAACTGAGACCAAACACACACACACACACACACACACACACACACACACACACACACAGCTGAATTTGAATGTCCTCACAGATAAATTACCGTGATTATACCATCTCTCTCTCTCTCTCTCTCTCTCTCTCTCTCTCTATTACACACACATACTGATGATTTATAAAGTGCTTGATGTTTTCACAAATCTTCTGGAATGTTCCACACACATTGATTCACTCAACCTGGTTTTACACATACAAATTCTTAACCCTCAGCATGACCTTAGAAAAGATGATAAAACATTGTACATTTTATCCATTCGTCGTTACTACTGCCTGTGATAAAGGTTTGTGGACACGTGACCGAAAACATCTGCTTTTGGAGCATCCTATCCCACATTTAGTCTTCATTTGCTTTTATAAAAACCTCCTCTCTTTTGGGAAAATGTTCCATTGGATTTGGGAGTGTGCTTGTGGAGATTTGTGAATTTTCATTCAGGGTGTTAGTCAAGTCAGGTACTGATGTAGGTGAGGAGGCCTGGGGTGCAGTCAGTGTTGCAATTCATCCCAGAGGTGTTCAGTAGGGATTAAGTTTTAGTTCTATAGCAGGATCTTCCACTCCAACCCATGTAAACCATATCTTCACAGAGCTGGCTTTGTGCACAGGAGCATCTTCATGCTGGAACACATTCGGGTCTCCTAGTTCAAGTGACGGGAAAATGAACGCGAGCACATCCAAAGACATCTTACACAATTGTGTGCCTCCAATCTTTGTAGCAACAGTCTGGGGAAAAGCTACACGTGGCTGAAAAGGTTCAAGGAGTGTATGGTTATTTTTGTAGCACATTCGCAGAAGGTTAGAACCTGTTAGTTTGAAGTTAATAAAACAAAAAATTCAGAAAAACCACCAAGCAAAGACTTCTCCGACCTGAACTTTACCTAGGTTGCCACTGGAAACCTCACAGTAATAATTTTTATTCTAATTATGTTTGGCATCTTCTAAACAAGCCCTGGTATAAATAAATCTCAGTACTGCTTTTATAGAAAATTAATCCCCACTTTCTGCCAATCAGAGCTGAGAACTGAACAGCGCAGTTGTATAACTGTAAGTAAACATTATTGTCTTGGACATATAGACAGAGAGGAAATAAAGTTTATAGACATCACTATACCCTCTATCCTACAATCCTCCTCCTCCCATAAACACCAGGACCTGTATGCACAAACTGCCATTAAATATTTACACAACTTCCAGTTAATTCTAGCTTTTTCCCTGAGCTCCTTCCTATTTCTTGTGCTGTAACAGGCTGGCTTTTTAAATATTAAAGCTGTTCATCTCTGCAAATGAACGCTGCTTGGTATCTCTCTCTCTCTCTCTCTCTCTCCACCTCTCTCTCTCTGTGGCACCTTATGAGATCGCATTTCCCTAGACAGGAAAGTGAAGAGCGGCTGCTGTTATTAACCCTGTCTGTGGGGGCTTCTGGGCGGCTTCAACATTGAGGTCCACGTTAAAGTTTTCTCCTCTTCTGACAGGTCAAAGCACGACCGAGGTGGACTGATTATGGCCACGGTGCTTTTTTTGTCTGCCCGCTTCGAGGCGGTGTTTGATGCCAGGTGTCAAAAAGCACTCGTCTCACTGCCTCGCCTCAAAAAAAAAAAAAAAAAAAAAAAAAAAGACCTGTACCTTGTCTTTAGTGAAACCCATGTTTTATTCATAAAAGGGAATTTTTGGCTGCGGAGAAACTCCCAGAGCACAACTACAACTCATTACTCCATGAAAAGTAATTTGAAGCTTTGGGGATAATTAATTCACTCTGATTAAAAAAGATTTGTAAAGAGTGAGACTTGCTGGCAGACAGGTGAGATACAAAACATGCTCTTGTAAATGTATGTCATTGGAAAGACTGAAGACGGCTTTGACAGTGTGGTGGACAGGTCCGTCCCCCACTTCATCACCAGGTATCTTGATTGCAGTGTGTGTGTGCGTGTGTGTGTGTGTGTGTGTGTGTGTGTGTGTGTGTGTATGTGTTCCTGGACCTGGCCTCCATGCTCTAATGGGTAACTCTGGGCACTTGAGCAGGCACCAGCCCCAGGCTATTCTATAAGTGGTCTTTACTTTTACTGGGAGAGCTCAGGTGGTCTCTAGGGGACATGGGATGAGTGGTGGATGGAGGGCGTGGAGGGAGGAGAAGCTCTGCTCTCTCTTTTCCTACGCAAGCCTCTGAATAATATATCCATACATCATCAAGGCCGTGTCAGAGGGTGATTCACGGCGCAGGACTCGCCCAAACCACCATGGTATTAGCTTTAATAATGCAGGCCTGGGTTAGGCGCTTACTCTTTCCTGACAAATATGGGCAAATCAATTAATTCCCACTGACATTCTCCCCGAAAGCATGTAATATAAATTCCATGCGGCTTGGGCTTTCCGTGTTTTTTTTCTCTCTTTCTTTTTCTTTTTTCAAAAGGGAGGGCAAATATCAGAGTCAAATCCTCGCTTTCGGCCTCTAATTTCTGCAACCCTCAACAAGGCGGCATGTTTGTTTTTGCTGTAAACATCACTTAAACGTATTACAGACATCCGATGAGGAGCAGATGGAGAAATAAGTGTATTCTGGTTTCTGTGAGCGCTAAGGTTAAAGCTGTGACTAACAATCTCAATATTCTGACTGACAGTTCCTACACGCTTGAAATTCATATCAGTAATGTTGCTAGAACATCCTAAGGCCTACAAGAATCTGCTTCCATTTAGATATTACTCCTGTCACACTGATGACTTCTAGCTACTGCTCTCATTTGGAGCATAATAGTATGATCCTGAGGCCTACAAGGTTCTGTTCCTTTTTAAAATCTTCTTGCCATCCAATCATTCACAAGGTTCTACTCCAATACAGATCTTAGTGCTGTCAGTTATTTGGGTGCTACTTCTGCTCCTACATGGATCCCAATGCTTTCATTCGCTCACCCTATATGGCCATCCTGGGCCATCATATACGATCATCCTGATGTTTTTGCTCCTATTATGATCCCACTACTACTGCCCTACAAAATGTTGATACTATTTTGACCCCATTCTTTCGAAGAAGCCTAAAGATTTTTCAGTTTAGATGCTGTTCCTGCAAATTCTCTAGCTGGGATTTTTTCGCCTTTTGTATTCACTGCTCGTTGCCCTCATGTCTGTAGATGCTTCATAGCTATCAGCAAAAGGAATTATACATACAAGGAGCACATACAGTATGTACTCATTTCATTCTATGTTCTATATGTTGTGAATGTATAGTCTTAGCAATCAACCGGCTGCAACTCCAAGGACAAAAGATACTTAAAATTCAGAGAACCAATTGTGTCCACTCTACAGTGGGGAAAAAATGGTCTGAGAAAAAAGAAAGAGAGCGAGAGAGAGAGAGAGAGAGAGAGAGAGAGAGAGAGAGAGAATGTGTAAGAGTGACCCAATTAAAACAATGTGGAGTGTTTGTGTTGTGCAGGCGATGGTAACGGCGTTAATGACGAGGCTGCAGAAACTCTGGAATGTTCCCTAATGGGCTCCTCTCGCACTTTTCCTCTCTAATGAAACTCATCCTCCACCATCACCACCCAAGCCCCAACCTGTCCTTTGTCTGTCAATGTGCGGTTCATAAATATTGTCTTATCATTATCGTCATCATTTTTTCCTGATATGCCAGAAAAATTCTGAGGCAATTACCAAAGTGACAGGTGAAACGAGAGCGCCGTGCGGCGTGAAATGAACGGTTGCCAAGGAAACCATGGGCGAGAAACAGCTTGCTGTGTTGGTCCTGTGACACCCCCCGAACACACACACACACACACACACACACACACACACACACACACACACACACACACACGAAATCCCTCCACATACACACAGCACTAGGCTTAAAGAGACTTGAGTGTATAGAGATGGTTAAGTGGTGCCCAAAGGTCAGCTGACTTTGTGTGTGTGTGTGTGTGTGTGTGTGTGTGTGTGTCTGTGCATGCATGCATGCATGACAGAAAAGATATACTACACAACCAATTAGATTTACAGCCTACAGGAATAATCTGCATTTTAAGCACCTGCAGCCATTAATCCAGCAGGAACACTGTAAATCAGTGCTAGAACTGAGAGATACACACACCATCTCTGCACGCATAACCATATTCTCACACACACACACACACACACACACACACACACACACACAGACACACACACACACACACACCCTTTTCAGCTACTAATGAGTTCACTGCCAGGTCTACAGCGCAATGTTTAATATACCCATTATGGCTTGGATTCATTACTGCTCGGAAAAAGCTTGAAACCTGAATAAAAAGTTTCTTTCCCGAAGTTAATGCCCGTTTTCCAAACTAATACGTTAAGCACTGGTTACAGTAAAGCTATTCTAATACAGAGCAGATAAATCCAGAATGCAGTCCTTACTCACAGTGGGGAGATGTCTTTGTGGGAGTGAAAGCTAAATCTAAAGCTCATGGCATGACACTGGGTTACATTATAGCCACAAGCTGTATGACTCTGGCAAATACACATGTATGTATATAGAAGCTACCGCCATATACCATTCTGGGGATGTGGGATTTTTTATAATATGATTTACAGTACATTCATTTTTAAAGGGATACAAGCTTTTGACTGCATTTTATACAAAGCATTACCACAAAAGCATCATACTATCGTTGTTTGGCTATTTAACCAGGCAAATGTAAAATTATGAATAAATACATAAATGTTTTTAAAGAATTGAGAACTTGTGTACATTGTTCCAATTACTTATGATGAACAGATCTTGGGGAAGGGGACGAGGGTTTCCGCAGGTTTCACCAAGTCAAATTTAAGACCTGTTTTAAATTATTTAAGACCTAGATTAAACTGTATTTTTTGTTTTTTTACTTTTTAAGACTCTGCAGAAACCCTGGGGTCAGAAAAAAAAAGAACAAACCTATTAATTTCCATGAATGGTATGAAAAGGTTTTTACCCTCTCTATATTAGGGTTACTGGGAACCTGGGTGTGGTGTTAAGCAAGAGTCTGGTGACTGGGCCAATGGAAGCTTGATTAGACCCACCATCTTTTGGGCTCACCTTGTGCAAGATAAGGGGTGGAAGTAAGATCAGGTGTAAATGTCAGTCAGGCTGCAGGTATGTGACAGGCGAGACCCTTGGAATGAAATAGAAGTGTACACTATGAGGCCAAATGTTTGTGGATCCCCAAACATCATAATCATATCTGCTTGCTGAGCATTCAATTCCAGATTTAGTCCTCCTTTGCTGTTTTAATAATCTTCACTCTACTGGAAAGGGTTTCCTGTAGATGTTGGCTGTGGACATTTGTGTACTTTAGCCATAAGAGCATTAGTGAGATCAGACTCTGACATTTCAATGTCGAAAAAGGCTCCAGTAAAAAATTCTTTCTAAATGTGTTCAGCAGGGTTAAGTTCAGGGCTCTGTGCAAGAGACGGAAGTTCTTTTACTTGTGCACTTCTTGTGTCATGCTGGGACACGTTCGAGCCTTTTAGTTCCAGTGAAAGGAAACCTGTAATGCTACAGTGTACAAAGACATCCAACCAGAAGCACATCATTTCCAACGTAACCCAACTTGTCGACATTTAGGCCAAAGAGGCCACTACAATTTTCAGCTCTCTATTTGTGTTTAATTTGACACAAAGGCGTACCATGCTGTGCACCACAGCACATCTATTGCACATTATTTGTATTATGTGTAATGCTTTTTGCTGATAATTAGCATCATTATTCCATTCAAGACTCAATATTAGTCCGAAATAAAGAATTCTGCCTGCACCATTACTTTAATTCCCTTACAGCGTACACGGTGAAGAACTTCTGCTCTTTCATCATAATGGACACAGTGATGGAAAAGCTAATTGATGGTTCGACAAAACAACAGTTAAAGGTGAGAGCAAAGACATCAGGCCTCAAGGACAAGCTTTTCTCCTCTGCTCGGCCAATTATTGCTGATTAGCGCTGATTCGAAAAACAAAACCGCGCCGCAACGTAAATCAAACGTGTTCTCCATCTGCACGCCGACACGGATGACGAGGTTTAAAACGCTTCTATAAATATATAAGCGAATTCAAAATTGAATGTGCCAGAGCGGGCAGGAGGGGGGTGAGTGGTTGGTGGGGTTGGGCCAACGGAGACGCAATTACGGATCTAATCAGAGCTTTGTGCGTGAAGGTGCGGCTCTCTCCTATCTCGTTCCTATTTGCATCATAACGCGGCGTGCAATATTAATTTCCGAGTTTACTGCTTATTGGAAGCGCAAAGTAGGAAAAGCCATTAAGGCTGCAAATAGGAAAGCTATTTGCTGTCACACGGATTCGGCTCTATTAAAGAAAAAAAAAATCTTGTTAACCGTTTGGAATTAGAGTCATTTTTGGCGAGAGGCACTCTGTAGCAGGGCCACAGAAATAAGTAATCATGCCCGGTTTTCCCTCTCCCTGTCTGTCTTTCTCCCTCTCACTATCTCGCTTTCTTTTCTTTATTTGCGGAGGACAGCAGGGACGAAGTTAGAGGGCGTCATGGGTGAGTAAGTGCATGTACAGGCAATTAAAGTTGCTATCTGTTTGGCTAATGTGCACACAGACAGATGCGCTCTTCCACACGGCCTGGGGCTCAGGAAGGGAGAAAGAGAACAGACGCTGACTGGTCAGCTGATCTCTTCGCCTGGGCCTGATCTCGGTTATTAATCCAATCTTACAGACTGCAGCAGAATCTCGTCCGAGACGAACATTATCACTGTAAACACATTAGGTTTATTCATTTGGAGGACGCTTTTATCCAAAGTGACTTTACTTTTTCAAATAGGTCTGAATGTCTGAATGCAATCAGAGCATGTAGATGAACCTGTGAGGGGGTTAAGGACCTTGATTAAGAAACCCGCAGTGGCTCTTTGGAAGATGGCGAGGATAAATCGCAGCACTGTCGGTCACTGCTTGTTCAAAAAAAAAAAAAAAAGATGAGATGATGAATTCAAATGATGAAGGAGGAAAGGGATTTTCTTTCTCACTCAGGACCTCAGGGAACAAGTTCACTTATCTAGCAAGGCTTTTGCTTAATGCCATTGAATTAATCTGGAATTGCACTCGACAAGCCAATCTAAACAATGGTAATGAAAATTTAGTAGGAAAAAATATAATAATTCCACAGCCACACGACTTCAGCTCCGGGGTTCGGTCTCAGCTTGAGATTGCTGTCCAAGTTCTACTCCTTGAAGGTTTCCTCGGTTTTCCGTGTAAAAACTGGGTTTGACAAGAGATCGGGCGACTGCACGAATACTCCATCCATGTTCTTACATCCAGTGTTCCCAATATAGTGCGACATCGGCCAGGAACAACGCTTATTAAACACGAATGAACAAAAAACAACAACCTGCCTAAACCTATTTGCTAGCTAAGCCATTATTATAACCCAATAAAACTATAATAACATAATTAGCGACATAATTAAATAGTATAAGGATGCTCAAACTTACGAGAGGAATGCTCTTTCATTATGTTGTGGCTGAACATTGCTTGTTCTCATTTCTGCAGCTTTAAATGTAGTATTATAAACACATCAAAGGCGATCTCTCATCTCAGGGAACACTAAGAACCAAAAACTCTGAAAAAAAAAGTGCCATGCTGTACGAGCTCATCTCTGTTTTAATCGAATCTCTCTACATCACAGTGCAGCTCTAGTACAGAATCAGCGAGACATAGAGTAAGAGATAGAGCGAGAGAAAGAGAGAGAGAGAGAGAGAGAGAGAGAGAGAGAGAGAGAGAGAGAGAGAGAGAGAGAGAGAGAGAGAGAGAGTCGATTTATGGATGCTCCATCGCTAAGGTCCATGGAGGTGTTTTATGGTTGGACCTGCAGGGCCCATTAAGGTGGCGTGTGGTGCTCCGAGCCGACCGCGGCTATCGATCGGTAGTGCCGGGCCCTGGCCCTGGCCTGCCTAGTTAAAAACTGCTGCGCATGTGTGTAGGGAAATGAAAACGGAGACCTTGGTGTGCAATGGTCTGTGTGAGGAAGAAAGCGAGCTGAGAAGACAAAAAAAAAAAGAAGAAGAAAAAAAAGAGGGATTTTAAATCTTCCTCTCTGGCTGCTCGTGTGATGTAGGCTCTGCTCCGGTACTGAAAGTGGGCTCTGTTTCCTTAAAGAGGAAAATGAATGCAGAAGGTGAAAAATGGATAGTTGTTGAAACGGTAAGTAACTGCAGATTATAGTCTCGCGCGCACGCACGCACGCACACACACACGCACATGCACACGCACAGTGTATGACCCTGAAAGAAGAGCAGTAAGGCTTAGCGAGAAAGAGAACACATCAGTATTAAGTACATGTAGATAAAAGGAGAGCTAGACATCCCAGGTATGAGACACAAAGAGCTTTTGGGAGAAGGAAACTCACACTGAGAAACTGACAGAGTGAGCAAATTAAAACACTAAAGAACATGTGTTGCATTAAGATAACACGCGAGTTACGCGCATATCCTTCGAACGGGCCGGGAGTGGAGAAACAGAAAAAAGAACGAATGAGATTTTTTCAATATCGTCGAATTTTACTGGGATTTCTCCTCAAAGATTTAACATGTAGGAATAATTAAAGAAAACATTCTAATGGGATGTACAGCTGTAAAACAAATAATCCTCATCAGCGTGGCGGTGTGTCGAAGCAAACAACATTTCGAGACATGATTTCTGTCGCTAGTTATGTCTAAATCAGGTTTAAAGTTCCAAGCTGCAACAGAAGGCAGGATCGAGACTCAGTATCTGTAAAGGCTTAGATGTACGTAAAAGTGTTACCTTCTCATAGAAGATCTTGCATAAAGGCTTTATAATGACCCTCAGACAAAATTAAGAAGGTCACCCATTTGATAAATCAGTATGTATGGAAAAAAACCACAAACAGCCACATTATCTATTCACATTAACGTATTTTCATATTTACAATACACGACTTGAGCTCAGAGTCTCACGTCTGTTGACTTCTTCAATAAACTTTGTGATTCTAAATCCTGATTTCAAGATCTATGAAGTTTCATGTATCAAACAGCGGTGCTGGTCTCGGCCTGCTCTCGTTAGCGCACCTCTCTACCACCATTAAGAGGTTTCCATCAGAATTAATTGAAAGACGGATTAAAAATAAATTAAGAAAAATGCAGCAAGAAAGCGGCGCCACGCGCTTCATAAATCACGCCTCCCAAAAGCGGGAGCAGGCTCGCCGTAATTAAGCGCAGACTATTTATTTTCTCCTGATGGTATAAATTAGAATTCAGACGCTGTGATTATATTAGCAGAGCGGCTGTCATGTGGAATTGCTGAAGAATGTACGGAATATTTTAAGGATACAAACAGGAGTGAGGGAGGGATAAAAAGCTAAAATAAAAATAAAAATGGGGCACAAAATCCCCCACAAACAATAGAGGGAAAAAAACACAATAGAAAGTAATTGGACTGTTTCTATAAATGAAAATGATATAGAAGGTGTTTCATAAAAACAGGATCAAATAGTTGTAGATGTTTTGCCTGATCATGTTGTGTGCCAATGTTGTGGCTGCACACTGCCTCCTCGTGGGCACCGTGCCCTGGCTGGCCCTGTTCCAGACCCTGATTCCTACACAGGCACACACACACACTTTCACGGTCGAAGTCTGTATGTTCAACTCAGCGCCCCAAAAAAATACATCCACTTCAGGAACCTCTTTGGGAATACAGAAACTTTTCAAACAACACAAGAGCCACAGAGGAACTAAGATGAGTTTTTTGGAACCACAGAGAAACCCAGTCCTAATCATAAACCCTAGTCTATGATTCTAGTCATGATTCTAAAAATTGATGGACGAGATAGCCCTTTCTATAAAGAATAAAGCAACAGATAAAAAATTAAAAAATACAGTGAGGTAAGATTAATAAAGTGGTCGCTCAGTGTTTAAGGCGTTGGACTTTTTGAGGTTGTACGTTCAAATCCCAGCACCACCAAGCTTCCTCTTCAGGGCCCTTCATCAAGGTCCTTAACCATCAACTGCTCAGCTGTATGAATGAAATATATGTAACTTTTTTGTTGTTTGTTTTTTTCAGGCGTCCACCAGAAATGCAGATGTAATCAGTCTCACATCCAATTCCTTCACAGACCAAAGACCACACGGTTTGAATTGTGGTTTTGAGATGCTCATGAATTCACGGATCAACAGTTAAGTCAGCGTGAAGCAAAAGTAACCGCTAGGCCTTGTATCACTTCCTGGTAGCTCCTGTATGGCTGCAGCTAGACGGCAAAGAACAAACACTACAGCTAAACAGAATATGTTCCGGCCCGATGTCAAGTAAATGTCAAGAATTTGGCAGACAATAAAGGAATAATAATAATAATAAAAAATAAAAAAACAGTTGTGTAAAGACAAAAGCGGAGATTGGATGTGAAAGCTTTTAAACAGTGCAGGACAGAGTGGTTAGGTGTGCTGTTATTCTCTAGAGAGCACAGAAAAAGGCAGGCGGAGTGTATGAGTGCTGCTGTCCCCACGGCCACACACAGATTTGGGTCTCAGTGGAGGACAGGTGCTAGACTAGAGTGCCCCCCCTACCCATACACACATACACACACACACTGTGTATGACAGACTTTCTGTTAAAGAGTGATTTTTTAGTTTCTTCAGCCCAAAGCAGATATGTCCAGCTGCTCTGGCTTAAGGACAGGAAAAAACAGAAAGTAGGAACCTGGCGAGTTTGGGCTTTTAAACAACATTTGCTATAAAAAACTGCCTGTACTCAACGTTGGAGCAGAACAAACGTTGTATGCTAAATCTTAGGAGGAGAAAAATGAAACCATGAAGATCCTGAAGGTTTTTTGTTTGGGAGGACTTTGGGAAGTTTTCCGGCTCGGCGGAACAAAGAGTTCACAAACGGTGATCCAGTCCATCTTACCTGAGCGGTTTTGAGCCAAAAGGATACGGGGTGTAGGCATCACACTGTGTATCATAGTGTGTGTGTGTGTGTGTGTGTGTGTGTGTGTGTGTGTGTGTGTGTGTGCATGTGTTTAATACGTTATTTTGTGTGATAGCGTTTTATGGGTTAAAGGGTTCGGCTTGGGGAAGTTCCAGCTCCGCCGTTGAACTTTTGGATCTGCAGCAAAAAACTCTTTTGGCTCTGTCATATTTGAGTTTGAGGGTGAATATTAATAAAATAATATCGATCGCATTCGAGAATGATTTTAAAGGTGACACCTATTCATTCAAAGCCTCCTCTTTTATGTAAGGCTTATTTAGCTAAAATGATAACAAGACCTATTCAATGTGACTAAAAATATCATTTCCTATATGTAAATAGGTCACATTTAGTAAAAGCTATCAGCTATCAACCCATATCTTTTTCAGTGTGTGGCAAAACATGCACAGACATATAGACACTGCATAGACTGTAAATCTACTCAGTTGCCATAAAGAGTGCTGTGATTTCTATTCCCAATCTGCTTATCTGGCGCAAAAACCAGTCGATTAAAAGCCAAGTGCGGCTTCCACTTGAATGAAAAACGTGCGGCACAAAAAAAAAAAAAAACCTCTGACAACATTGGACAGCGACCTATTAAAAGAGCTTTCTATATTCTTGGAGTGTGACTGTGTGTGAGTGAGCTTGTCTCAAAGGAGATGCTTTCCCTCTCTTTCTCTCTCTCTCGCTCTCACACACACACACACACAAACATGCAGGAGAGAATCCATCTCAGAACGCATGACACGTCTCAAGAAAGAGAAAGGACGAGGTCGGCTGCTTCTCTGCTGGTGCATTAAGTCTGTCCTCTGAAGATGAGGTGCTTTAAAACAAACCCTGTGGCTTAGATAATCAATGATTTAAAAAAAAGCATGCTGAATCAAAGACACTTTCTGTTCACATTTACTTCTGAAAGAAAGAAAAAAGATGAGTAGAGAAGGGGAGAAAAGCGAAAAACTTTTATCACAGGTCTTTTTTTTTTTTTTGATGTTTCATGGCTCATTTAAAGCTCCATGACTTCATAAGGTGCTGAGGGCATAAACTCCATAAAATGCAAGTGTGTATAGATCCCCAAATCACTGCAGTTTCACCCATCATGTATGCAAGCTAATTTAATATTGCTGAAAGAAAATAAAAAATGTATTATTTATAAATGACTCAGGCAGCCTTCTATCTCTGGTCCTTTTCACTTAGCTCTATAACCAAAGATGATTCAAGGTCGAAAGAAACACTGTCTACATTTATATTTTTTTTTTGCAATAATATATGCATTCAAAAATAAGTAAATAAGGAGTACACAAAGACACACACACTTACACGGAAACACACAACCGGTCATGTTCTCCCCCTCAGCAGAAAATACACACCCCTTTACTATCACATTCTCCATGCTGCAAAGAACAGGATGCGCTGCGGTTAGAGCGGCAGTGAGGTGCAGTAGAGTGAGGTAAAGAAATAAAAAGGCGGAGGAGGACGGGATGCATCGGTGTACACCTGCGAACACTCAGACAGTGCAGAGATGCAGAACCCAGATTCATCACTGGTTCTGTGCATCATGACTGTTCATGTCCTGCTTCCTGTCCACCTTCACGCATTCGCTTTGGAAAAAGAAAAAAAAAAGAAGCTAAGATTTGGAAGAGAGAAAAAAAACAAACAAAAAAAAGACCTCCAGAACTACTCTTACAACACACACTCTTACAGGCACACCTTGTCACATCAAACGCTAAAATCAGACATCGAAATGCAAGACGCACATCATGAGAGAGCCAAGAATCTTCATGCTCTCTATTCCTCTTTCCTGGAACCGAAGCCGAGGCTGTCGCCCCACCAGTGGCCATTAGGTGTCTCTCTTT